>NW_020205228.1:0-5257 GCF_001531365.2 Cynara cardunculus var. scolymus | reverse complement strand
ATCAATAATGACAGCTGGAAATGACAAATCAACAGCTAGAATTATAGTTTATCTTGTAAACAATGATTATCCATGTAAAAGATAAACATTATCTATTAGCTAGAATATTTGCTAGAAAGTAGTAATAGTTAGTTATCCTAGCATTACCTAACTAGTATAAATAGACGACTAGGTTTATTGTAAAATGCGCGCATACGTGAAAAATCCACTTAGTGTTTTACGTTTTATTATTAATAAAGTAAAACCTTTGAAGCTCAAATTATTCTCTAATATTCATATATTAATTTTGAGTCTTCTTAACTTTCTTCGTAAAATCATTATAATTTGGTTATTCATAACTAGATTATAAGTGTTATTGAGAGATCTGGGATCAACGCTTTTTTTTCACAAACAGAACTGGAGCTCCCCATGGTGAAGTACTTGGCCTGATAAATCCTTTGTCTGACAAATCCTTTAATTGTGTAACCAGTTCTTTTAATTCCGATGGAGCTAATCTGTACGGTGCTTTTGCTACAGGTGCTGCTCAAGGTATCAAATCAATCCCAAATTCAATAACTCTATCTGGAGGTAGCCCTGACAAGTCTTCTGGAAAGACTTCAGGATATTCACTGACAACCGAAATTAATTCTTGCTTATACTTTTCTTTCTTGGCATCAATTATGTAAGCTAAAAATCCTTGGCATTTCTTTTGGATACATTTTCCGCCTTTCATCATAGATAGCAAATTGGTACGATGATCCTGATGATCACCATAAATGACGACTATCCTTCTGTCAGGTAACATAATTCTAATCATCTTTTCATTGCAAATGATACTAGCCTTATTTTCTGCCAACCAATCCATTTCTACTACCACATCAAATTCCTTCATAGGCATGGGAAACAATCGGATGGGTATCTCACAATCCTTAATCATGATAGTGCAGTTTTTAAACACATAACTCACAGATACTTGACCGTTAGCATTATCAACTACTAACTTATCGTCAACTGGCATAGAATTCATATGAGCACATAAGGCAAATGATGGGGATACAAACAAGAAGTTTGCACCCGAGTCAAATAACACTTTAGCATGTAAGGAGTTCACGAAAAATGTACCTGTTACTACATCGGGTGTAGTTTCTGCTTCATGTTTGGTCATTTGAAAAGATCGACCCCACGCCCCACCTATTGCTCCTCTGCCCATATTTGGTCTTTTTTGGCCTATTGATGTATTGCTGCCCATGGTTAACTGTGGGGCTTTCAATTGTGGACAATTTGGTCTGAGGTGATCTGGAGAATTACAATTAAAACACCTTTTAACTGTTGGGCAAACTTTCGACAAATGACCTGTTTCACCATATTTATAACATTTCCTTAGCTCAATCTTGCATTCTCCCTGATGAACTTGATGACATCGGGGACAAGTCCTTTCATTGAATCTTTGTATGGGCCTGTTTCCATGCTTTACAACTTTTGGTCCTTTGTATCCGGTTGATGGACCTTCCCATTTCCTCTTTTCTATTGYTTTCCCTTCTTCTTGTGTGTTCTTGTTTCTTTCTGTTACCTCTGCTGCATCAACGGTCAATGAAAATGTAGCCAGATTCATGGCTATGACAAATTCTCGGATTGATGATATACCTTTCCACTTTTCTAGATTCCGAGGAAATATAATGTTCTGCAAATCTTGAATAATCGATGAATTTCTCTGTATATTCCCTAACAGTTTTGTTTCCTTGTTCCCATTTTAGAAAGTCTTCTTACATTTGTCTAACGGCAGCTTTTGGGCAAAACTGCTCCTTGAATCTGTTGACAAACTCTAGCCATGTCATAGTTTGCAAAATATCTGTTCTGGCTAAGGATTCTACTTCCCACCAAAATAACGCATTTGATTTTAACACCGAGACTGAAAATCTGACTTTATCTGTTTCAGCACATCGAATGGTATTGAATACAGACTCCATCTCCTTGATCCAACACATAGCTTTAATTGGATCTCTTTCTCCTGATAAGGTTGGTGGTTTACAAGTTAGAAACATCTTTATATCTCCTTTGTTAGGACCTGTAAACTCAGTTTTGGTATTAACCAAATACTTTGGATGAACTTTAAGAACAATAACAGTGCAGCGGAAACAGTATAAGAACAAACAGAGTAAGAAATTAATCATGAACACACAGATGATGAATATGAAGAACACGAGAGAATAACTTCAAATGATTTTCAATTGATTGAAAATATTGACAATTACAATACGGGAAGCACACAGAAATACAAAGGCCTAAGCTGCTTTTTATACAAGTTCCTAACGACCTTTCTGACATGACCTAGACAAGTGAAATCATCCAAGTCGTCCAAATAAAGTCGATTACAAACATAGTCACATGAAAAGCACGTGCAGCTAACTAACCTAAGTAAAACAGTAAGAAGAGGTTCTCCACAGAAGATGAATCACAGACCCTCTGTGAGCCATCCCAGAAGCTCTGCTGCATATGACTTGTAAGCTCTTGATAACGACCTTTCTGTTGTTGGTCCTCTGTGGTATTCTTTGGAATGAACCCTTCTGTCAACACTTGCAGTAATACTTTTTCATACTTTTACATTAAATGAAATATGAGAGCTAACAATCTCCCCCTAAGTATGAAAAAGTAAAAATTGAAAAATTAATGCAAGAAATGACTTAATTGAAAAAATTACAAGAGGAGATAAAAAATCATCGTCTGAAAAGAATTACATAAAGAAAGAATTACAAAATTTTGTTTCATAGGCCAATACTATTACAGAGGTTTATCATACAACAGATTCTGGAAAGTCGTCTACGGCATATAGCATGTCAGTCTTGATGGTTCTGTAGACATTGAAAATCCATTCTCTGAAGTTGATTTGTACTTTGATAGCTTCCAGAATGTCAGACACTTCACCCATCCTTAGATGCCCTTTGTTCACCTCTGCCAACACCCTTTTGAATATCCACTCAAGGGTCTCTGTGGAGTACTTATTCGCTTCTGTTGGATCAAAGAACCTTAGGATGTCATCTTTGTCCAAGAACACAAACCCAAAAACAGGTTTGCGAACAATGGAGTTGGGATGACACCTAAGTATCCAACTTGGCCTGTTGTTCGGAGGGGTAATCTTTAGATCTGAATGGGCTAACCTCATCGCTAATTCGAAGTCCTTCTGGCTGTAATACTTCACTTGTGCATGCATAACCTCGATAAGCCTTTTGAGCGACAGAGAATAGCTTGACCTCCTCTCCATGTATTTGTTGAGAATTTTGTGCAAGAAGATAAGATCAAATACACAGAGGTTGTGGAGGTTAGCATCCGTGAACGTGCAAAGGTTGTCGTCATCCCTCTTCACAATGTATTGAGCATATGGCATCGTCTTCTTTAGCAAGGTTCTTAGAGAAATTGTTTCAAGTGATGTAATCACGTGCTCTGAGAATACTTGCTCACGTGGCCTTGTAAGCTTAGAGAATTGAAACTTGGCAGCAGCAGAAGGTATACCTATGAGCTCTGGATCATAGGGGGGCTCTGTGTCCACTGCAGAGTATCTCCACAGTAAAATCTCCTCCACAGTAGTAACAAACTCTGTGCGCACTTGTTGCATGGGAATCCTACTCATCGATTCAAAGATCTCAGAGACCCTTCCTTATGTGGCAAACTCTGGCACTTTGGCTTCTTCTTCAAGTATTGGCCTCTAGGTGGACCCCTCTGCAAGGATAGGTTTGACAGTTCCTTGCAGAGCGTTGAACGTACCCGTGGATGTTTCCTCCTTTGCCTTAGAGGAAGAGCCTTCTCCAGCTCTGAGGGGGAAGTAGGTTCTGCCCTTTTTTGCTTTAGCTTCTGTCAAAGAAGCCTTTAACGCTTGAAGGAGCTCTGGGTCATCATAATCTTCTTCGTTTATCTACACTAGCGACTATGAGCTTGACGACCCCTTCTGTGGCGATTCCTCTACAGCCTTGCCCTTGCCTTTCCCCTTAGGCTCTGGTGCTTTTTCTTTGCCTTTTGAGAACAAGGTAGCTGTAGAGTCCACTATCTTGAGTGGTTTGGCAGAAGTCTTCTTGGGCTCCTCAGATTTCTTCTCTGCCTTCTTCTCCCGCTCATGACGATCATGGTCATCACCTCCTTGATCGTCATGGTGTTTGGTGGCTTTTGCCTTGCAAGTTTCTAGAGGAGCCTTCTCCAATCTCTTTACAATTTTAGTGGCCGCCTTCTTCATCTTCTTAATTACTTCTTCAGCAAGCATAGAGGCGTGGCTTATATCGATCTCTGTCGACCATTTTAACTTTGAGACGCTTCGATAGATTTCGCTTCTAAGGACAGAGCTCTAAAAGGTTGCAAGAGTCGTCTTGAGTTCTGCGGTTGTGGATGACAACTCCTTCAGAGCCTCTGTGATGGGGGCMARATCTTCTGTCATAGAGCGAGAGATGAACAAGCTTTTCAACTCGTCCATCTTTTGGAATATCACTATGGTGAAGGTTTGTAGCTCCCCCTTTATCACATAGGCATCCTGGGAGTCTAGATCACCAACATATGGTGACCTAGTAGCCTCGAAGCGAGAGGTGCCCTCAGCAACTGGTTTGTCGTAGTCTGCTCGGGGACTTCCATGGGATCCTCGTACGTCTCCAGGAGGAGAGCCTACCCGTGTTCTATCGATTTCTTGCCTTGTAGGTTCAGAGCCTAACATGACAGAGGGATCGAGTGTGGACATTGGGCATTCTAGACCCTCTGTCTCTGTGACTCTCACATATGCCTCTAAAGCATATTCTGGTTGGTCACTCATGTGTGGAGAGGCAATAGATGCCTCTTTGGGATGTGACGAGTCCTTGAGCGATGGGACTCTTATAGTAAAACCTTCATCCTTTGAGAGGATGTAGGAGTAGTATGTGGTTGCTTGGCTGTGCGATCGACAGAGGACTGAAGAATGTCCTCTGCGAGGTTAGCTTGGGTTGGGCTTGGCGTATGCGTGCCTTTTTCAGTAGGGGATCCCTCTAGAACAGGGCCCCTAGTAGCATGGGTAGCACTGGGAGGAGGGCTAGGATGTTTACCTTTGGCATCTTTTTCTCCCTTACCTAACTCCATCTTTTCTTCTTCTTCTTCTTCGTCTAAGACGACCTCTGTCCCTAACTCTGTCACGTTTATTGGCACTTTGAATCCTTGTTGAATGTGGAAGAGAACGTCTTGGATCTATTCTGTTGGGGACTCCTCTTGAACGACCTTACGCAACCTTCTGTGCTTTGTAATAGCCTCTACGGGGCTCTCTTGAACAGCAGCC
>NW_020205227.1:4602-7356 GCF_001531365.2 Cynara cardunculus var. scolymus | reverse complement strand
GAATATCGTCACCTTTTGAAAGCCAAGTGTCAGCCTATCAGTCAAGTTCGTACAAAACATAGAATCGTCACGATCAAACAAATTGATGCTCAGAAACTGTTAAGAATCTGATATCCTGTGTTTACAGTTACAAGGCAGGATGGCCAGATCTGGAGATTCAGCGAAGCTGATTTCTTGAACTTATATTTAGATGATCTCGAATACATGTACTTCGAACTCAAGAACATGACAATTCAAAAGGAAGGAGAACTGGTAGCTCTGGATGCTATTAAGAGATTCATTCGAAATCATGTAAAGCTGTCAATGGTCATTGATATTCAAATGGGTCTTGAAGACAGTCAACGAATCATCAACCTCAAAAGACCTAATCAAGATTTAGAAGACATTAAAGGCTATCCAGTTTACATGGTGCTGGAAAGTCTAGAATTTGGGGTTATCTACTATGCTCAACTTCAAGTCCAAAAGTTCATGAGATTCAGTGAGTTGAATAAGTATTCTGACGGTACGATCAAGCTAGTAAGAAGGGCACTTGACTTGAAAAGGGTGATGGATGATAAGGCTGTGGAATCTGAACAGATGAATGCCAAAGAAAGATACTTGCTTGTCAACGCCATAAATTTGCTCGAGGAGAAGATTCAGTACAGGAATGCTTTGAGAAAGTTAGAGAAAATTCTTGGACTGCACAAAACGAAATTCACAAGGGTCCAAACTTGAATCCAAAGGGGGAGAATGTTGGGTTCAAGTTAGTGCTTTAATGTTGTATTCAAGTTTCTCCTTAGTGTAATTGTTTTGTAATAGTTTAGCCTTTACAATTTCCTAGTATAAATAATGATTTCCTTATAATTGTCATTAACAATCGTCATTAGCAGAATTATCAAGATTAGAGCTGTAATATTCTCTCTTTATCAATCTAATCATCCTTTGTTCATATTCTTTCCATCTTTGATGTTCATCATGATTCTTGAAGATTGCTTAATGTTTGTATGATTTCTGGACTATCACACATGATATGATAATTTTTTTTTTCAAATTTAAACTTCATTAACAATACGTGATTGATAATTACGTTAAATTTTTGACTAATTCAAGATTTTTTCAATTGACAGAAATCCTTTGGTGAGTAATGAAAAAAATAAGAGTTGAAGAAAACTTAAAAAATTTTAAAAAGCTTATATTGATTGAATTAAATACGTTGATTTGTTTTATAGATTTATACGTAGTAAGAATATGAAGATCAAAAACTTATATTGATTGATCCACAAAATCAGTACCAGATCCTAAACAGAGATTCATGAACTGGTACAACTATAAATATTAGTGAAACAGATTCATATACTAATAAAACAGTCGTCTTTTGAAGTAGTTGCTGATGAAATTGTTTCGAAGGGTTTTTTTTTTGGTTATCTTGTTCACTTGGTGGTTATTTTTTTGTATGGTTTGATAGAAGCAGTAACGTAGCGTCGCATGTTTAGATAGCAAAAAAAATTCATTAAATCGTTGCATAATTTACTAAGATACATAATATGTTGTATTACAAAAAAGGGCACTAATTTAATGAAAAAATGGAAAATAATATAATGAAACGTATGCAGGTTGTTTTGTGAAAACGTTCATGGAGGAACTTGTTTAATGAAACTTTTGGGTATGAATCGGTTGCGTAATATAATATTTTTGGATAATCTTGTTTTTTTATCAACAATTATTGATGATATTGTTTCATTTTTTTTGATGATTTTGCTTACTTAATGGTTAACAAAGCCTGTAATGGTAGATGCATTGACGCAATGAAACGTGTTCGGATTGCAAAAACTTTGTCGATGAAATGGGTGCATAATGACAGTGAAACCATTTCATAATTGTTAAGAACATGCTGTAAATTAGCAAACAGTGAAACCTTTTCATAATTAGATTGAAACGGATCCATCTACCGAAAACATGAAAATAACAAATGTCTCATTTAACATTACGTTGATTTGTATATTGATGAAACTGTGAAAGCATTTCGTTCATGAAATGTAGTAGTAAAATATTTATTATTATTATTCAAAAGGTTTCATTATGTTAAATTGATTATAGTGTGTTTTATTTTTATTGTTGATCTATTTTAATGATGAATGTTATTTTTTTTATAATATTTGAACATAAAATTAATATATTATTTTACAAATAATTTTGTTTCATTAATATTACGATATACATTATCTGGTTGCCTTGGTTATAAAATAATATGAATTTTTTGTATTTAAAGACATGGAGGTTGGTTAAAGAAACTGATGATTATACCCGATTTATTGATATAGACGGTTTTACAATTTTACCCTTTTTCCAATTAAAAAGTAATTTTTTTAATTATTTTTTTAACTTTCTAATATAAACTAAACTAATCTTGACCATTGATCAAGAAAATGGATGAATGCGATTGGTTTATATGGTTTACACAAATGAGGGCGGTTTTCATTTGATCGTTCCTCTCTCTCTCTCACTCGATATATATATATATATACATATACATATATATATATATATATATACATATACATATATATATATATACATATACATACATATATATATATATATATATATATATAGGGTTGGGTTCACGTAAGACCAATGGTTTTTCGTGAGACCCGTAAGACCAATTTATGTTCATTGATCGATTTTATAATCTAATGATCCAATGGTTAAAATTTAGCATTAAACTTTAACCTTGTAGGGGTATTTTTTACCTATATATTTTTTCTTTCTTTAACC
>NW_020205227.1:2389-4567 GCF_001531365.2 Cynara cardunculus var. scolymus | reverse complement strand
TATATATATATATATATATATATATATATATATATATATATATATATATATATATATATGTTAAAGGACAAACCAAATACAATATGTGTCTTCCTCTAAATATTATAAATTTATATTTATTATAAACTTGTCTTACTTTTTCTTAGATTTTTTATTTTTTAAAATATTTGATATGTAAAAGATTTTCCCATCCCTATTTTTAAAACATGAATTTCATTAAAATAGGGTTGTTTTGGTAATTTAAAAAGCTTAACCTCCAACCTTTTCCTCTTCATTTTTTGAGATGAAACCTCTAAACACTTCCATGTGCTCCTCCATGATTTGTCAATGTTTTTATAATATTAAATAAGTTATACTATTCTACCCCTAAATGATAAATATGTATTTCATTATAAGAAGACTTTTTTGATCACTTCCAACTTAATTAGCTTTAACTTTCACATTACATAACTTCATATGGATATTCATTATACTATTTTATCTTTTCATCTACTAATTAAAATAAACTTACAATAGATGGTGTAACACATTGTCACAAGATGATTTTTAAATGATATTTTCTCATTATTTTGAATTTATTAAATGTTAAATAAGTTAAATATTTTTTTATCCGTGAATGAAAAATGTAGATTTTATTATTTTCTCCAACATGAAAACAAAATTTTCCAAGCCAAAGATGTCCTTAATTGAGCATTTGGCGTCATTATATTATATAAATCTAAAAGCAAAATATGAAGTTTCTCATGTGATACTTTGTGGAAAAGTAATTTTATAATTCCTTTTTTTTCAAATTTTTAGATTTTTTTTGATTTTTTTTGTTGGTTATTGATGGCTTAGAATCGTAAGTATTCACACAGTTGTCACGAAGTCTCTACAGTGGCGGTGCAAGTGCACGCCGACACTATGATCGCTTCAAGTAATAGATTGATATAGTACCAAGATCGTTTCCACATGGACTAAACTACTGAGAATCAGAGAGTTTCATGAACTTCTTGTGAATGATTCTGTTTGTGAATAAAAGTTGAGTTTTGTTGTTGCAAAGCTTAGAATACGAAATAAACTTCTAAAATTAATAGATAGGTATGAGTGTAAGTTTCCCTTAAGAAAATTGTAGGAACAATATGGTCAAAAACTCATGTGACTTCTATAAAAATCCAATTTCTCGAAAGTGAATTTTTATATACTGTGCCCACAGAGTGACCACAAAGTGTCCATTTTTATCAGTTTTAAGCTTGCCGAATTAGCTAAGTGAAAAAAAGATATTTGGTTTCGCTAGCCTAAAGATTTATACTCAAATCTCTTTGTACTATAAATCTCGACTAATATATGAACATTAGCTAAAAACATGCAGAATCCGTATCTCTACGTGATTATCAAAGACTCTCTCAAATCTTTGTGCATCACTTAAGCCGTATTTCGAATCCGTCCATCTCTGGATCAAGGATCTAATATTAACACTTCAAAGTGATCTGCTTATCCGCATTGAGCTTAAGTCCCGACTTAAAGTGACCACGCTTAAGAATTAATAAAAATGGCAACACCTAAATGTGCCTTCAAGTTCTTAAGTTTGACTCACACCCACACCCAAATGGGTGATTAGCTCATAATGAAATTACAGAACATAGAAGAAAAAGAAGAAGAGAAATGCATAAGAAATATTTGAGTAGAAATTTCACTAAAACTGTTGCCTACAATGGGTATACAATGCACAGAAACGAAGCTGAAAGTTAAATACGAAATTAAAATGAAAATACAAAAATTAAACTTGGTCTATTACTCCAGATTTTCAGTTGATAGTAAATGTTCCAAGGTTATGTCTTTCAAAGAGAGTAAATGCTTCAATTTATAGGAGAAAAGGAGAGATGAATATCCCTTTTACCCAAAGGAAGAAAGCCTTCTTTATCTAGAGGGCAAAAACTTTCCATCACTTCTTGTAATCTTTTCTGGCCTTGTCATCTTTTTTGAAAATATGAACATGGTAAAGATGGCCTTACCCTTAAAATAAAGAAAAGGTAAAGATGGTCTTTTCTTTAAAATAAGATGTTATAACCAGGGTTCAGATAACCTGGGTCAAGGAAAATTTTACGTGATTATTTGATAAATTATATGATGGTATGCGTGAATGTGGGAACAATACATGATACATGAAATAAGTGCATACATGTTTGGATAATATGA
>NW_020205227.1:0-1434 GCF_001531365.2 Cynara cardunculus var. scolymus | reverse complement strand
GTCTGCGTGGCCTAACTCTTATTATGATATCTATTAAAGTTACAACAGATTTAAGTTCTCATTTCATGGTGATTTGAGGATTTAGAGATGTTGTCTTTAGTAGAAATGATGGTAATGATGTTATGGGATTGGAGATAATATAGTTCTTTCAAAAGAGTCTCTATACTTAGAAATTTCTATAAAACAAACCAGAGGGGCTCTGGTTGGCTTTCATAGGTACAGCCAGAAGCTCTGGTTAGAATAACCAGAGGCTCTGGTTCTTCATGACATTCTAAAATATGATTTAACTTCTTGGAAAGGTTATGTTTATTATTAGAATTGATCAATGAGTTTTCATGGGAGTTGTTATTTAAGAAAGAGGCTCTGGTCCTTCATAGGAGCTCTGGTTCTCTAAATCAAAATATTTGTTAAAGTGTATTTGGAACCAGAGGCCCGATGGACACTTTGGAACCAGAGGCCCGACGGACACTTTGGAACCAGAGGCCCGACGGACACTTTGGAACCAGAGGCCCGACGGACACTTTGGAACCAGAGGCCCGATGGACCCTATGGAACAAGAGGCCGATGGACTGGAAAACCATTATTTTTCTAAGTACGGGATTTTGAACAAGAGGCCCGATGGACCTAAACAGGATGCGATTCTTTTATTACTCTTCATTATGTTGAGAGATTTTTCGTAAATGTTTTGCTGATCTCACCCTGCATAGCATGAAAAAGGGAATCTCACTAGACTTTTGTCTAACCCTCATTTWATGTTTTAAAATATGTGTGCAGGTAATACCAGTTATAATATCAATAAGGGAAAAAGCATTATATGATTACTTCCCTTGTGCTTAAATGTTGAAGACCATATCTAGATGTGTTTTGGAGGAAAGCAATACTAGTTTACAAATGCATGTATTTTGGAATTTTTAAGTTATGTAATTTGTATCATAAACTTGTAGCATAGACTCTTGTAATTTTGGACCTATGTGGGAATCTATGTATTCTATGAATGAATTCTATGTAATATGCAATGTGTGGAGACTGGGGTGTCATAGATTGGTATCAGAGCCTAAGTTTAAGGGATTTAGGTGTTCAATTGCATGATGATGCCTAGACTTAAACTATTCTATTGCATATTAGGGTCCCGGACATAGTTAGAACATTTGAAATAAATATGATAAGTTATGAGATCAGTGTGTAAGGTACATTCGGATTACATCTTGTGACAATCATGCATTTTGAGATTTCAGGTTAATACCTTATATCAGGATCTTTATTGAAAACTAAATCTTTCTAGGATTTAGCTTCGATGAGTAGAGATCATCTTGCTTAATTCCCAAGATTAGTTCGTAAGATCACGCCTCGACGGGTAGCTAGCAAAGCTAATTTATGCAATGCCAATTAGTCTTGAAGTATTTCACATAAAATAAAGTCGATATTTTTAAGTTC
>NW_020205226.1:0-5535 GCF_001531365.2 Cynara cardunculus var. scolymus | reverse complement strand
AGAGTTACATATTATATATAATCTAAAGAGTATATGTATAAACAAGGTATTGGCATTTCAATAAAACAATATCCTGGTAAATCATTTTAAATAAACAATAATCTAAACTTGGACAGTTTGAACCTTTCTACAGTCTAGCTTCTACTAATTATCAAACTTCATTCTAATCGGACGTTTGCCAGTCGACATTCTATTCCCAACGCCTAACAACGGAGTACACCCTCCTAACAACGGCAAGGTACTTATCACAGTCTGGGTCGGCGGTGTCCTTGAACTATATTGAAGAAATAAAAAATTCGAAGTGTCGATACTCAGTTCAAACCAATTGTCCAGATTGTTTTTCTTAAAGTAGAAATAAAACGATAAGACTTCGGATAAAAATCAACTCGTAGTATATTGAAAGCCAAATCTTGTAAATAAACATATATTCAAAAGATTAAGAATAATACAAACATTACTTACAGACTTTATACAGACACTGGAGACTTGAAGGAGCCTCCATTCCTTCTAAGGGAACTACTCACTCATAGCTAGAGAGGAAATCGCAAGACTCGAAGAGAGAGGGGGAGAGCGAATGCCTCTAACAAATAACACACAAGCCCTTATATAGGCAAAGAAAAGCATCCTTCGCTTTCTTTACGGGCAACTTACTCAACTGGTAAAAGCAGGGCCTAAACAGGTGGCCGACAAAGAAAAAGAAAAAGTAAAAGCATAATGCTTTTACATTATTAAAGCAGCAAAGATGCCTTGTCTTCACATCGTAGTGGACTTGGTGGCAGTCTCTTTTATGCTTTCGGCGGGGCCTTGTAAAGCATCTTCTTTACTTTCGGCAGGCGTGTTGTCGCTTGTTGTAGACGTGTCCTCCTTTACTTCGTGGCTATCGTCTTCAACTTTGGCTTTGTTGACAAGATTGCCAACTGACAAAAAAGTTTCCATGCGTGATTGATACGCTTTGGATTCTTTATCATTGTGGCTGGGGCCACTGTCTTCATCAATCAAATCGTCATCACTAAGATAGGCATCTTTGATTGTGGTTGTTGCATCATTATCTTCGACCTTCAAAGCTTGAACTTGACTGTATTGGTCTTCAAGGAATGAATAAAATACAGGGTCAGGAAGATTGTTATCAAATTTTTGATAATAGATGACTTTTCCTTCTTGTGAATGGATCTTGTAGCTTGGGCTATCTTGAACCATATCGAGGAACATCTTTGTCTCGTTGACACCGAGGAGATGAAAGGCATCATTTTCCCAGAGTTGAGAAAACGAGCAAGGTTTGCAGAAGGGCCTATGAATATGAACTTCATCATTAGGATCTTCGACTATTATGATTGTACTGGGGAATATTTCTGGGGAATTTTCTGGGTTGCTCCAGAATCTAGCAGAATGAATTCCTTCTGGGTACTGAAAAGTTGGACAAGTAGAAACTACCATCCATTTTGAAAACTTTTTGTTCTTGAGACAGAACTGTGCAAAGTTTAAAATGATTTTAGGACATTTGTTAAAAGGTTTGAAGTCCTTAAAACTGATCGTGTCTAAAAATCCATTGTTCATCATATCCCAAATAAATTCAGGAGTACAAGAACCGGGGTTTGTGATATTTAACAAACAGCGAGAGTCACTGATTTTGTTAATAAAGTAACTAGATTCCTGATTAAAATAAGAATCTAATTTACCACAAACAAGTTGTTTGAAAACAGTATACCACCTGTTTTTCTTAAAAGAGAAGGTGGGGAAAATATGGTTTTCAAAATCTTGTTCAGATACAAAAGCATCTAAATCTTTATCATTGAACTCGTATTCGAGATCTGCAAGAAAAATCTCTAAGACAGTCTCAGGGTTCTTTTCTTCTTTACTGGCGATTGAGAGTTGTTTCTCAAGTTGTCTCATGAGGTTGAGATCTGGGCAGTAAGAGAATATGGAATTGATCAAAGAAAGGTTGGCTTCAGAGAGAGGCTTCTTTGTCGAGGGTTTCCATTTTTTGTTCTGTTTTCGGAAAGAGAAAGGATCAGAACTGTTGGTTTCCGGTTTAAGAACTTTGTTCTTCAAGGATCGAAGAGGTTGCTTCGAATGAAAAGAACTGGGATTGTTCTTAGGACGGTTGTTGTCCTGTCGTTCAGACTGAACCGGCGCTTTGCCTTTGCTTTTTCCCAAAGCAACAGGGATAAACGGATTTGGCTTGTCTTTACCAGCAGCCGTTTGCTGTGGACTAGCCTTAGTCTTGACCGGACTAAGATCCGTTAGAGAGCTTTGACCTAAGTCATTAGCACTCGCAGGGAACTCGGGGTTCCTTTGTGACCTCGGGATTGTTCCAATAGTGACGAACTTAGAGGAACTAGAAACATTACCTTTTGCCCAGGTAGCGGTTTCTGGGAGGTTACTTGTCTTCGATTTATCATCAGGCTTGCTAGATAACTTTGCCATCTTGATACGGATCTGAAGAAGTTGTTCTTCAAGCTGGAAGACTTCGGGTTTTGTTGTGCTTGATCCATGATAGATATACCTGCACAAACTTCAAAAACTGGGGAGGAAAGTTTTCTCGTTAGAGCGTCTGCTAAAACGTTTTTGTTTCCTTCAATGTGTTTGATGGTTATATAATCAACGAATTGGTTTATATAGACCTTGTCACGGACCTGTTTGGGTGTGTGACTATTCTTAATCTCGTTCTTGATAAAACTAACCACGGCTAGGTTATCTACATAGAGTGTGAACGGATTGAAAAGGAATATTTTGAGCTTTGTTAAAGTAAGCTTTACAGCTCTCAATTCTTTATCGAAGATTGACCAATTAGTTTCTGTAGAGTTCCAAGAACCAGTAAACAGTAACGTGATAGTCTAACAGTGTTGGATGGTGGTCTCCTAAAACTTAAGATTCCGGACCAGTATCCATCGGAAGAGTCAGTGTGAACTAAAAGTTCATCTCCTTCAATTGGTAACTCAAGAGAGGGGAGATTGGTACAAGCAGCTTTGATTGCTTGGACACATTTACTGTCTTCAATTGACCATGACCAGACATAGTCCTTTTTTAGTTTCTTTTGAAGTAATTTCTTAAACTTTATTACTCCATCAGTGAAACTGGAGGTTGCATAGTTAACAATTCCAAGGAATGTTTGCAACTCCTTTTTGTCTTTTATGGACTCATTGAACGTGTCAATCTTAGTCAAGACGTGTTGTTGTAAAATAATCTTACCAGACTCTATTTCACAACCGAGAAATTCGATCTTGGTTTTACCAAGTTCCATTTTCTTCTTGCTAATCACAATACCATTAATTCTAAGGGTATGGGCGACTAACTTAAGGTGTTCTATGTGTTCTTCTAAGGAATTAGAAAAAACAATAATATCATCAATATAAACCGCAGTATAGTCTTGATGAGCAGATAGAACATTATCCATTTTATTTTGAAAAATAGACGGGGCAGTAGCTAAGCCAAATGGCATGACTAGCCATTCATAACTACCAATRGGGGTACTGAAGGCAGTATAAGGAATACTATCTTCGTGTACTTTGACCTGATAGAAGCCGGACTTACAGTCGAACTTACTATAGATCTTGGAGTTTCTCAACTGTAGAAACARTGAGTCTTTGTTGGGTATCCTATAAGCATTCTTCTTAATGACTTCATTAAGCTTCTTATAGTTGATAACCATGCGGGCTTTACCACGCTTGATCTCAGAATGGTTTCTAACCATGAACGCAGGGAAAGACCAAGGAGATTGGCTTATGCGTATGAGTTTGAGATCGAGAAGCTCTTTGATCTGAGACTTGAAGTCTTGGAGATCGATGGGATTGGCTGGGAGAGATTTACAGACAATCGGAATGTTGAGYTTATTGGCTTTTAGAGTTTCTAGGGGTAGTAACTCAATTATACACTGAGGATGATCCTTAGAGTATAATGCCAAGGGATTATCAGAAAAAGTATCTTGAAGGATTTCTTCAATTTCGTTTTTCCAATTATCGTTTTGTTGAACAGATTTTTGTTCAATTTGGGTTAGGGTTATGGATCCACCACGCTCAGTATGCAGAGCTCTGATGTATTCACCTTCCCAAGGGGTTTGTTGATTGTATTTTCCATTTTCGATTAAAGAAAAGGAATTATCAACGGTTTGGCAGTGATTTTCGAATTGATACAATCCGGTTTTTCGTATTTGTATCCAGAAAGGTTCACCAATAATGATATCGTGCTTGAGATCATTATATTGCCAGAAATCAAAAGTGTAGAACTTTTGACCAATCTTAAACTTGACACCAGATGCCTTATTGTTTATGATTGTTTTTTGCTGGTTTGCAAAACCAATGGTTTTGCTAACGGGTTGCTTTATCCAGGCTTCCGGGGGAAGCATAGATTCTTTAGCAATCATTAACGAACAGCCAGAATCTGATAGACACAGAATTTGGCTAACAGGTCTGTTAGGAAAGTAAAGGTCGATATCAAGATATCGTGTATCACTTAATCCTAAAATGTTTTCGTTAATTGTACAAGGGGAATCTTGTACTTCTTCAGCTTGTTCATTGTTTGAACTTTCTTCGGAGGATTCAACAGAGGTTGTATCATCATAAGAGGTTTCTGAAGAATTGTCTGATTGTTCAACGGATGAACTACAATTGTCTGTTTGTTCAATGGATGAACTATTTGCAGACTGATTATCATCAAGAAGAGGTTCTTGAAAGATAATCCTTTTGGTAGGAAGTTTAAACCTTGGTTTGTAGACCATGGTTTTGGAAGAGGATGGTTTATCATCTTCAGTTCCTTGAACCAAATCAGGAGAAGGTTCAGGAAGGAATTCTTGAACTTTCTTGCTCTTTTTCTTAGATTTTAATTCTAAGTTGAGCTTGGCTAGTTTGAGCTTAAGCTTAGCAAGCTTAATCTCCTTTTCAATCTGAGAGGTTTCAGATTCAATGAGAACAGGTTTGGCTGGAATAGGAGGTGGCCTAGGTATGACAGTATACCAGACACGGATTCTAGCCTCATTGAGAATATCTTGCTGAGAAAGATTCTTCTCTTTGACCCAAGATTGTTCAGATAGAGAAACAATCCAGTCGTGGACACGAGGATCATCCTCTATAGGATCATCGTCGTATCTATAACTCTTGCCAAGGCAATACATCTAAAAGTCAGAATCAGATGATGATTCAGAATAGATGGAGTTATAGTCAGAGTTTGTTTCATAGAGACTGCAAGAGTCTGAGAAACAAGTGTCTTCGAATTCTTCGAAGAAAAGAAGACCTTCGTCAGTAATGACTTTGATCTTGCCTTTAGGTTTTTCCTTACACTTGTTGGCATAATGACCAACCTTTTTTCAGCCGTAGCATGTAACTTGTGAAGATCTTTTCTGACAAATTTCTTTGTTCTATGTCTTTTGGAAAAGAACTTAGGTTTAGAAGAGGACTTCTTAGCCTTACGAAATTTAGAAAAGGATTTGCTCTTTCGAGACTTGTGACGTTTGATCTTTGTTCTTTGGGAGGAAGAACATCCCGAACATCCAAATTCAACATTGGGTAAATCAAAACGTTTGCAAATGTTGCCAATACCTTG
>NW_020205225.1:6358-7525 GCF_001531365.2 Cynara cardunculus var. scolymus | reverse complement strand
CGTGAAAAAAACAGAAGTTGTCTACCTCTGATAAAACTAACCACAACTTTTCTTTCCATCCAACTAAAGAAAAGTCCACATTCCTCAGAAGCAAAGAAGTAAAGCCCAAGCCTACTTTAAATAAAAAATCTGCWCTAGATAGGAAGTTTGTACAAACAACCGATGCTAGGACAGGATTTCTAACTATATTTACTTCTTCATTTTCATTGAATAAAATTAAGTTTAGACAAACACAACCAACGCATCATTCTTGTCAATGTCTAATTCTTTTACAAAACCTGAGGAATCATATGCTGACACATCATTGTCTCTTCACACAACATGTCTATCGATATAAAGGATCCAATAAAAAGGAAAAGAAACCAAAGCCTTCAAAGGCTAAGGAAACCAAAAAGAGTACCACCCTCCATACTAACAAACGAGGACCCATTATGAAATGGGTACCTAAATCCCCTTAATTTGTCTTGCAGGACCAGCATGTGCAACCATGGTACATGGATTCAGGTTGCTCCAGGCACATGACTGGTGATAAAAGTCAACTATCCTCCTACAACGAAAAATCTGGAGGCTCTGTGACTTTTGGAGACAACAGCAAGGGAACAATCAAGGGATATGGCACTCTCATCAAAGGAAAAGTTTCAATCAGCAAAGTGGCTTATGTCGAAGGATTAAAGGACAATCTATTAAGCATAAGTCAGTTCTGCGACCGAGGTCTAGAAGTCAAATTTTGCAAAGTTCTCTGCATAATAGAAACGAAGTCCGRTAACCCAATCCTCACAGCAACGAGAGAAGAAAACCTTTATCTTCTGGACTTTGAATCCTCTATGGGACAGGACAATCTATATGTCTCATAAGAGCGATGAAAATTGCCGATGGCATCAAAAGTTCTCACACCTCAACTTTGATGCGCTAAGAAAACTAGCCACACAGAATCTGGTCAAAGGAATTCCTCCTCTCAAATTCGAAAAAGACCACCTATGCTCAGCATGTGWGATGGGAAAACTAAAAAGGGCATCCCATAAAACTAAGTCAGAGACCTCCTGCACTAAGTAATTGGACATGCTTCATATAGACCTCTGTGGACCAATATCAACACAAAGCCTGTCAGGAAAGAAGTACATGCTGGTATTGGTCGATGAATACTCCCGATACACTTGGGTTGAATTC
>NW_020205225.1:0-1775 GCF_001531365.2 Cynara cardunculus var. scolymus | reverse complement strand
TTTAAGAACTGCATCCTTCTTCCTGCTCTCACACTCGTCAACCCCAAAGTCCCAATAAAATATGTTCAACAATACTKGCAAACTTGTGAGTTTGACCCAGCCAGTCATGGGATAATGGGTGACGTCGATGGACCAAACGATATGATTTGCTCGGTAAAAATTTCACGAAGAAAAATATCTAAGGTGTTGTGCATTCCCACCAGACGAGAGCTCGAGATTGACCAATATGACGAGCCACCTTCCTCCGAGGACATTATAAGGTTCGTAAGGATGCTAGGCTATAACAGGAAGATACGAAACATCTCGGATTTCAAAAGACATTTCCTCCCACCAATGTGGAACTTGTTCTTTTGAATCCTCAACCGTTCACTCACCTGCAAGCTGGGCTCGCTCGACCAAGGCAATCTGAACATCATGACGATCATGTATGGCCTTTTCTTCAACCTTAACCTAGACTATGCCCTCCTCATCTACACCGAGATCCACGCGACCAAGCTCAAAAAGTGTAAACTTCAAGCCGCAAGAAAGCCGCTGTCTACTGTCCTCTTTCCCCGCTTCCTTGCTCTCATCATTGGGGATACAATGAGGCAACACAAACTCCTTGCCACAAAGCCATATACCCCGGTCTACAAGATGCACAGACATCGCCCAACCCTTTCAAGGGAAGGATACCGCATCAACAGACCACTATCAAGGGCTATGCTTACTATCATTCCATCGACAAATGAGATACGCCTAGCCTATGAATGCTCCATGCTGTCCCGAGAACCGAGGGCAGCTACCCTGGAGCACCTAGAGCCGTCCTCCCCACCACACGAGGGAGCACCTGTATCACCTTCATCGGATGATGAAGATGATGATGATGATGATAGTGCTTCCCCCGGCCCTCACCAACATATTTCCCAACCCACTACCCAAAAGGCAACCACATCCACTATCCCTGGTGATCAAAGCCAAAGGGATATTGAAACAGGACGACCTAGTCCAATCCAAAACCAAGCTAGCCATCCAGAGGCCATCCTTTGGGCCTCTGGAGATGAACCAGCCGAGGAATCTTATATTCCATCACCCCTCTCTCAACAGAGAGGTGATGCAGAAACAAGAGCCCCATCGCCTCGGGCTCGCCACCACCTCTCACACACCCAGAAGCATGTGTTGGTTCTGAATTTAAACCCCTCGATCATTTAGAGCGATCTTCGATTCGTGCACCCCTTCCCTCGATATTTGACCTATCGAAGGGAACACACATCCGATTCACTTACTCAGCCTCTGAAGCTGAGGAAGAGGAAGAGGATGTCCAAACATCACGAGATAGTTCTTCTCTCGAAGGCTATCAAGGACATGATGGAAGTCCTTCACGGCCTACCTTCACACAAGGCCAAGAAGACACCTCAGGAACAGAGGCACAACCTGCAGCATCTGTTGTTGCAGGGGTTACCCTACTTGCAGATCTGGTAACAAAGGCCGAGTTCCAGGCCATTGTAGACACAGTGCCGCGGTCCTTGGATGACCTTAAACTCCTTGTACAAGGGCTGGTGGAAAACCAACCCTCACCCGATACCCCTGACCTCCACCAATCCTGTGTGTCCACAATTACTAATCAATCTTCATATTAAGCTCTATCCATGGCAGATTCAAGATAAACATTCAAGAACATTATTATGAATATTGAGAGAGAAAGTCAATCCTCTCAATTCAGTCAAACCTCTTATTACTAATCTGAATATTACAATTAGCTCACTTACACTAATTACAAAGATTACCTATCTATTTAT
>NW_020205224.1:4525-7879 GCF_001531365.2 Cynara cardunculus var. scolymus | reverse complement strand
GTATTGTTTAAAGGATCTATTGACCGCAAAGGTTAAACTGTCCTTGATGCAAAACAAACAAATGGAGCCTCTGAAATAAAATGTTTGCATTGGTATTTATGGGAATAGTCTTCTTTTTTGTTTGTTTCTTTAACAGCCTTAAATTTTTATTTTATTTTTGTATATTTGGAATGGTCCTGTTTTTGTTGAATTTTTAGGCACCTTTACAGGTTCCTCTAAAACCGATCTTTTTCTCTCTTTTTGTTGCGTTCTTTTTTAAATTCTTAYAGTACTTGGGCTCTTTTTTGGTTGTGTTTTTCCTCTATGATTCGATATCGCTTTTCTTTTTGTTGTGGCCAAAATGGGCCCATGCCCAACCCGGGACTGGTAAGGACCAGTTATTGACCGACAGTCCGAGGCCAGTTATGGTTTTTATGAAAACTCAAGGCCGGCCCTGCCCGAAGACCAGGTATGGGACTTTCGAATATGTCATAAACTGATCACACTTTTCTTGACTTATAGAAGCAGTGAAGACTTATTTCCTGGTATTGTTTAAAGGATCTATTGATTTCTAATATGATTGGTTGATGCTTTGTTCATTCGGATATGTGTGTTTAGATAGTACGATGATGTAAAGGTTATAAATTAATCATACTTGATGGGGATTTAAAGATTTCATTCTTAAAGTTTTTTAAATATTACAACACTAAATTTAAAAAAATGTAATTATAGAAACATTTATAACTTTTTTGTGTGAAAAAGATTTAAAAAAGATTTAAAGTGTATTTAAATGACCCATTAGAGGTTTTAAAGCATATTTCAGTAAGATATCATACATAAAAAATTCTTCAAACAAGTTTTTTTTATGTTGAAAGTTAAAATTTGATGAAAAAACTTTAGGATCAATTTGGCCAGTCCGAGACCAGTTCTAGGGGCCGGGATTTGTACATGAAGAACGGGTCGGATGTTCTTGGTCAGGACCGCATCGGGGATGTTAAATTATATATGTTTCTATTAATCTACTATGTTATCTGTGTTCAAGTTTTACCATGATTTTACTAAGTAATCATCCTAAATAATGTGTAGCTAACTGTACTGCATATCATTGGCAATGGCGGCATAATAAATATGTGAAAGCGGAAACCGGGGTAAGAATCAACAAAGTTATCTTTGTTTCTTTCAATCTACCATGTTATTTGTGTCCAAGCTTTATCATGATTTTACCAAGTAATTATTCTAACTAATGTGTAGCAGAATGGGTTTATGAACGTTTTGCTTGCAAAAATTAATATTTTTTTTTACTTTTATACTTTTATGGATTTAGCCTCTTTATCGTCCACCAAAGACGCTTGGTCGAACGATATCGGCGGTTGAATTTGGGATGAAGTAGCTACTGCCTCCAAATTGTCACCACTACAATAAAGTTGGGTTTATAGGACACTCTCAATTTTTAATCATCCTAATAGACCTCTTTATATGACCAAAAAAATAAAGTGTCATATCTAAAGGCGTTGTAATAAGTTTATATGACGTCTTTGACGTCGCAATAAGTTTTTTAAGATACTTTTAATATAAAACGTCTCATTAGCAACTTTATAGGACATTATTTGAAAAATTGTCTTATAAAAACAAGTGTCCTATAAAAAATGAGTTTGTAGGACACTTTCTAAAAAATGTCCTATAAAGTTGCTAATGCGACACTTTATATCAAGAATGTCCTAAAAAACTTATTGAGACGCCCAAAAACGTCATTTAAACTTATTACAACACCTTTAGATAGAACGTTTTATATTTTGGTTTTATAAATTAAGTTCTATAAAGCGCTCTATTGAGACGCTTAAAGATTGGAGATGTCCTATAAACTTAATTTTGTTGTAGTGTACAATGCAGGTAATTCTCACTATATTTAGTTTTAATAATTCATGTAATATATTTGGATATTTTCCCTTTGTTTGGATATGTTCTATTATTCAATATTAATGAAATGTCTACAAGTCCTCCATTCAGTAGCTGCAAAACTAACAAARGGGCAAKGAGTTAACCCAATGAATTGTATAGAAAACAAAGCCTGGTCTAAAGGCATTTGTTCCTTTTCCTGGTCTGCTAAACATAGCGATGTTCAAAAAATCCGTTGAGCAGTCTGACAGTCCGGTTAGGTATGGAAAATAGCAAAACCGGGCGGTCCAGTCCGGTCTGCAGTTTGGAACCTTTTTTGAGCGGTTTAGACCAAACCGACCGCCAAATATATATATATATATATATATATATATATATATTTATCTATTTTAATATTAGCAAGCTCAACTTTTTTAACTTATTGGCTATGATCCAGATATATCCCTAAGCCTAACATCTAACATAATCAAAATCGACGACTAAAACCATTGAACATATCGACACACATTTGATATTGACGGTCTCCAAATTTTGAAATTACTAAGAACTCCATCAATCTATTGATCTTTCTAATCCATGGTTTGATTTTGGCGCACATCATCATGACATCAACCAAGTGATTCAACCGACTTAGACTTGGCTTCTATTTTGTTTGGGATCTACATAGGTTATTTTGGTTTATCTTTATCTGTTTCTTTGTATACTAGAATGATTTTAGGAATGAATCCGTTTGAGGAGAGGCTCACGTCTGTTTAGCTTGTCTGATTTGATTAAGAACAATTACCCACCTAGAGACTAGCACACATCACCCAAGAATCTGAGTAAGGTATCTGGTTGGGTGTTCTACAAATCATGGTATGGCATATACTTTGTTTGAATGGAAACTTAACTTGATTTCAAACCAACATAGAAAGTTTCTTCTAGTTTTGCTTCACTAATGAATAAAGTGATGAGAATCTTAGTTAAAGTGTGAGTCTGAAAACTGGAAATCCATTTAAACCCGAATCACATTTCAATCTTTCGCGGTCTCAATCAGACGCTGAGACACGAAAAAGGTGGTTAACTTGATCACAGACCGATGGGAAGCAATGCGAAATCAGTTCGCCTGAAAGTATTCGTGGACAAAAAGAAGAAAAAAGTGATGTTTGCGGAAGCAGATCAAGACTTTGTCGAAATTCTCTTCAGTTTTCTCACTTTGCCTCTGGGAAAAATCGCAAGACTCTCGATCAATCACGAGGACGGAAAGAATGTAAATRTTGGAARMTTGACTTCTCTATACGAAAGTGTTGTGAATCTTGACATCGAACGTTTATCCAACGACGAGTGTAAAGTTGCGTTGGTTAATCCAAGAAATTCATCGGCTGATCTTTGTCARAAACTGAAAGTAAATCTAAATGAGATGAAGCCAACCATCGATGATTCTAACGACGATGATTATGGTGATGCAGTGTTGATCAAAAAGAAGGGATCGTTCCTCAT
>NW_020205224.1:0-3465 GCF_001531365.2 Cynara cardunculus var. scolymus | reverse complement strand
GATTGCAGCTAATTTTCTTCGTGTGACGGACTTTCTGCCTATTTACGCTGCAAATACACGGTTAGGTAGTTTCACGAAGGGGCAACCAACATTCATCGTCTCGGATGATCTCGAAGGATCGCTCCCRCCGTCTATTTCTACGATTTCAAAATTCAACACTCTTGGCATTCCTGTTGGTGATATTGAGGTTCTGGAAGTGAGCATTGGTGAACAAGAGGTATTTTGAACACTCTTGTTGCATGAACTTTCTGGTGGTAAATTTTTCAGAGCTTAGCTCAACTGGCAATAAAGTTTGATTATTTAGGRTTTTTTACGGAGGTCACCGGTTCGAGTCCTACAAGGTCACTGGGATTTTCCTGGTTGGCTGTTCAGTTCTTTACGGCCTTGGGATTAGCCGAGGTGCGTGCAAGTTAGACCGAACACCCACGTTTAACAAAAAGAAATTCTAGTACTAACGTAGAGAATAGAGAGAGAACGAACTATAGATTGAGAAAGTCACAACTTCTTACATACGCCACACACTACAAAAAGATGGGCGTTTTGGGATGCTGAACTGTCCTTGGACATCTTAATAGAGTATTTAATGAGATTATTATATAAAATCATACAGTTTCTTTTATTTTCAGTTCTATTATTTACTGTTTATACATCTAACCGAACATCTGTATTTATTTGATTATGTAGGCACTTTCGATTCTAAAAGCTTCTCTCACTTCGACATCAACTTTAACCGATTGCCTCTATGCATTTACGAAGGCATAACAATAGACTTAGAAGGTATAAATTGATCTATGACGGATATGATCATGACATTKAAGGTCCAGTTTCGTTTGCAGAAATGAAATGGATTTGGGGGATTTAGATTTCAAATCTACTATTTATCAGTTATTGTAAACAAATCTGTTATAGAAGTTGAGTTGGTTTTATATTTCGAAAAAGTCAAATATTCTTATCTATTTTGTTCTAAACAAAATTTATCAGTTCTGGTTACAAGTATGATATATTTACTCCATCGATATATGATTTTGTGAATTTGATATTAAAAWTTTTAGGAATTTTAGCACGTCGTGTTCTCTTTAGTTTTGGGCATTTATTTATGCAATTCCACATAGGGGTGTACGCGTGTTGRGTTGGGCGGTTTACAACAATTTTACAACCCAACCCAATTATGGCGGTTTGGAAAAATCTCAAACCAACCCAACCCAATCCATTCAAAAGTATAACCCAACCTAACCCTTGCGGGTTGGGTTGGGTTGGCCGGTTAGTAGTTACATAATTTAACGAATAAAATAATTCATAAAACTTAAGTTTATGGACCACACTGTAAAGCGTCCTCTCTAAAAAGGTTACAATAGGTTTATTGTACGTTTTTGGACGTTTCAACWAGTGTTTTAGAATGATCTTTAAATAATATGTCGTATTAGTTATTTTATAGAAATATTTTGAGAAGTGTCTCGTAAACTCATCTATTTATAGAACACCTATGTTCATATGACAATTTTTCAAGTCGTGTTATATAAAATAACTAACACGACACTTTATTTTAAAGGCATCATAGGATTTGTTAAGACGTCCAAAATCATCCTATAAACATATTGTAACTCTTTTAGATAAGACATTTTTCTAATGTAACTCTTTAAAAGCATCATAGATTGATGGATTCGTCCATCAAATATCTATCATTATCATTCATATTCTCCAACATACCAATTTGTTGTTGCTGCAAAAAAAAAAAATTCAATAATTTTTCTTATTAGTTAGATTATTTGTCATCATTCTTTCATCGTGAATCTCTTTTTGCTAACCTATACGTTTAGCTAAAGTGAAACAAAACATAATATCAATAAAAATTATATAAAATTTATACATTATTAATATATATATATATATGTATACACACACATAATAAACATATATATATATATATATATAAATGAAATTTTATAAAAAATATATATTAGCGGCGAGCTCAACCCAATTTCAACTCTCCTAAGGTTAGCAGTTTGGCGGGTGGACGGTTGGACGGATTGGGTTTAATTGGGTTGTTAGCGGGTTGGGTTGGACGGCTTTCGCGGGTTGACGGTTTTTTGTACACCCTTAATTCCACACCTTCAACGTATGTGCATATGTTCGTGGATTTGAAACGTTAACATTGGGGAGCATTATTCAATTGTTAGGTTTACACAACGTTGTGCTCTCTTCATTGTGAAGACAACGATACAATATTGCCAACACATTTTTGTTTGAACGATAAGCATCTATTCATTGGTTTCTTTACGATTCTTGGTTTAATACGTTATTTTGATATTACTTTTTCTAGATTTTGTGATCAGGCCTGCTAAGAGTAGTGGRATTTCTTTGTTCATTCTTYGCTTTTATTACGCGAGACATATCCATCCACAGAAACAAACTAGGCATTGGATGGATACGTCTTGTSTAAATGACGAGTTTGTATTATATATCGTACAACAGTGTTTTTCTATCAAAACATAATATTGGACCAACGTATTTGGATGTGAACTCAAAAAAAGGTGGAGCAGTCAAGTTTAGATGAACATTTAAGGTGTTGTTTAGTWAATTTTTCATTAAATCATGCATAGATAAAACTGTATGTATGGATTAATATGTCTGTATAGAATTAAAAYGGTTTTGTTTGAGAGAGTTTTTTTTATAGACAGAGGGAACATGTTTTCTAATTATGAGGAACATGTTTGGAAAAAACTTGACTTTCTGCATAAAGTTCACTGAATAAGTTATTTTCAATATCATTAAGTCATTACCAAACAGTCATATATACCTGACTGAATAAGTTGTTAGTCKCATTAAGTCTATTAAGCTGCTAACAAACACGCCTAAGTCTTTTTTATACCAAAGTAAATACTATTATCAATTATCAAAAAAAGTTCACTAGATATACTGCAATAACAAATATTACTTAAGACAAAATGCATCAAAAYGTAATGAAAATTATCTTCACTTTTATTTAATGTAATAGACAATTTTTTTTCTCAATTAATGTAACAACGTTTCAAAATTTTCCATTTTTTAGGGGCCGTTTACCAAACGTTTACCCGGGTAAGTGTTTACCAAGTAACATTACTGACAGGCTAGGATCGTTCGTGTTTTCCTAGTGGGCAGAATGTCCYCACAATKACGGTGCAAGTGCACGCCGACACTATGATCGCTTGCAAGTAGTAAAATGGTACAAAGTACCGAGATCGTTCCCACAGAGAAASTACGATTGAGATTTAGAGATTTTTCATGAACTTCTTGSATAAGTTTCGAGATGTAAAATAACTTTGGATTTTTGTTTATAAAAAGACTGAAATAGGACCGACTAGCTAATTAACACAATAAACTTTTAATATTAAATGATGGGCATGGGTGCAAGTGTTGCTTAAGATAAAATTAATAATAAAATGGTTAGACTTTTACAAGTTGTTTATAAAAGTTCCAATCTCTCGA
>NW_020205223.1:6044-7254 GCF_001531365.2 Cynara cardunculus var. scolymus | reverse complement strand
TCAATTCTTTTAGCTCACAACAACTACCCCTCTCTTTTCCATTTTATTCTCGGCACACAAACCCTTTGTATATAAGCTCACTCAGATATGGTTGTCCTCTTGGGTAGGTCTGTCGGTTTTGACATTCCATAGAGGTATTTCTGATAAGCACTCAGTCTCTCCTAAAAGTTTAGAGTTATGCACATATGATCATAATGGATGATCAACMATATTATTTCATTAAAGCACAATGATCAGATAAAAAAATTGATCAAATAATTTGGCTTTAAACACAATCAATGAAGAATGAAGCGACAACGATTCGATTATTTGATATGTACGAGAGAAATGAATGAAGATCTGTAAGAACAAGTTTACAGATTCTGATATTAAGAAAAATGAATGAATGTGTATCAGTCAAAGAAAAACAATATCAGAAAACAAAATTGAATACGAACGAGTGTATTATCACCGAAAATGATTTTCGTATAAGAGACGTGATAATAACAGTTTGAAGAATAGCTGAAACAGGTATTAGAATTATGTACGATGAGAATTTACGCAAGTAAAATCTCAGGAAATACCTGTTCAGAAAATGTACTCGTTATAAAAAAAAATCATTATCCAAAACCAATTATTGAACTTTCTAAGGAAACTCCCCCTAGAAAGTAGATTTAAGTAATGAATCTTTTAAGCTCAAAAAAATTAAAATGAAAACATTTTAAGTACGGGTTCTAAACTGGGTGTTTAGAAACCACACTCGGTAAATCACGGGTCCTGAACTGAAGTGTTCAGAAGCCTTAATTGTTAAGCTTGGGTCCTAAACTGGATGTTTAGAAACCTTAGTTTGAAATAAACCACAACTCCCCCTGCATCGGTGTATCATTGGAATGATATTCTGATCAGCATAAGCTTGACACACCTGCAAAWCCAAATCAAGTAGATTTTGGTACCCAAACGAACTTGGGTCCTAATGTGTTAGTATTTGGTTGGGGTATGTTGTAACTTCCAAACCATTTCTTTCTATAATATGTATTCGTTTCAGCACTATGAACAGGATGACCAGGATTAAAATATGAATCATATAAGTAATTGGGATCATACCTGTTTTTACCTTTCCAGTGATTCTGATAACTGTTATCTCCATGCCACCTGTTGAACCGTTTATTATTTACAAAATTGTTGGTTCTGCATTTTGAGCACAAAATCCTTCTCTTGCTAAGATTAATCA
>NW_020205223.1:0-4834 GCF_001531365.2 Cynara cardunculus var. scolymus | reverse complement strand
AGATGATTTGACCATGATATACTCTTGCTAAGACTAGAATCTACTTGAGCATACTTTTCTTTAAGCTCACGATATTCTTTAGTATAAAAAACTGCCATTTTAAAAAAATTGATCAGTTAAGGATCTATGCAGTGAAATCAGATAAAAGAAATATTAACAGTTAAGCTCAAAAAGAACAGAAAAACACAAACACTGAAAAACTCACACACAAACAAATGTACAATGATCCAAAAGAAAATCTAAACACAAACAACCTAAGAAATCAAAAACAGTTCAAAAAAAAATCAAAAATTTAATACAAGACCAAATCAATCCAAGTCAAGTCCAAAACAAGCTAATTCAAGTCAAACAACACAGATATCAAACTTTTAAAAACAATATTCTATCTGCTCTCTGAAGTGTATTCAAAAATCCACTTGAATGATGTGTGCTTCTGTGAAGTTGAACTTAGTCCCCGAAAGCAAAACCAATTCAACAGTTTTTCAAACCTGACACAGACACAGTTGAATAGTCAAAACAAAAACAGTTAGACTGCTAGCTTGAACAATATAACCAAGTTTGTTTCAGTTTACAAGTTTACAGCACAGAAAATAACAGTTTACTATGTAGCTTAAGAATGTCCACAGCTTTCTGTCAATGTGTTGCTGTTGTTTCAAAATTCTGCTGTTACAATACTGTTACCAAACAAACCTGCTATTGTTTTACAAAACCTGTTCTGTGTGCACAGGACCTCTGCAATGCTGTTTAGTTCTAGTCCTGCTTTATCAAGATCTGCTGTTTCAAACCTTGCTGCTGTGTTCTTGTTCACACTGCTAACAAAACCTGCACACTGCTGCTTCGATGTTCTTCTTGTAGAAAAAAAAACAAGCTGACCTGCGCACAAAGTGAAGCTGTTAAACAGTGTCGATGTTGTTAAACAGTTACTGTGCTAATGTTTTAGTTGCTGCAGTTAAACAAAACAACAAAAAAATGCAAGCTGTTATGTTGTTGCTGCTACAAGACTGTGGAGTTGCTTGTTGCTTCAAACACTTTCTGTTGATGCTGCTTAAATCTTCCTTGCTGTACTTAAACTGCTTCCGTGCCAATCCTCAAACAACAAACAGCAGCACTATGTTTTGTTGCTAAAACAGTCTCAAGCTATCAAAATGAAATGTATAAAAACAAGCCTGGTGTATGTCGTGATGGCTGTGCAATTTTGTCAAAAACTGTTATGAACCTGTTGCTACTTCTGTTTCAAAACAATTTTCAAATCTGCTGTTGATAACCTTTGATGAACCTGCTGTTACCTACTGCTGCTTGCTTAATACTGCACACAGATGCTTTGTTGTTTCAAACACCACAAACACAGCACAGCTGCTGTTAAACCTTTGCTGCTGCTGCTTGCTGTGGAGTTGTTCCAAACCTACAAACCTGGTTGAAGATAGTCAACTAGCAATCTGTTGTTGCTGTGTTCTTATTTCAAAAACCTGCTCAACTTCAAAATAAGTCTGCTGCTGTCAAAAGTTATGAATAGAAGACTGAGCTATCTACAGTTGCTAAAATGAAACTCAAAAACTGTTACTTCTTAAACCTGTTGCTGCTGTTACAAAAACTAAGACCAGCTGTTTCAAATAAGAAACAGTCCTGCACACAAACACAGCAAGTGAAGCTGTAACAAACAGCAAATTAATCAATCAAATCTGTTTCAGCAAATTACAAACTGTTCACAAACACTTGAAACAATCCCTGTAACAATTCGAATAAGACTGTAACAAACACAGTGAAGCTGCTGTTTCAGACTTCTAACAACAAGATTAATACCAAATCTGTGCAATCAACGAGGCTGTTCTTTTTGTTGTCTGTTGTTTAAGATCAAAACAGAAAGAAATTGTTGCTGCTGCTTCTTGTTTTGAATATACTGTCTGTGTATGATATCAAGCAACAAACATTAGAAATCGATTACTGAAATCAATTACTGAAATCGAACGGATTAGAAATCCGGATAGAATAAAAACTTTACCTTGAAATGAACAAGCGGTTTATTAAACCGGACAGAATATTTCAAATGAAATCAATCACAACACAAGCTAAACCGCTCAATTGAATGTACAGATAACCCTAAATTGCTCAAGTATAAACTCTAAACCGGAGGACTTACCTGCTGAATGAATCAGAACCGTAATCCGGTCAAGTGGTGACCGGTGTAGATGAATACCGATCAAAGCGTGTCCGGTGTAGGATGAACACCGCTCAAAAATTAAACCTAAAGATTTGACTTACCTGCAATCGTCCGGTATACCTCTCCGTTCAAGGAATCCGATTAAGCAGTGAGCGGTGAAGATGAATACAGGAACGATGAAGATTAGAATCCGCTCAATATGAATGAAACCTGCTAAGGATGCGATTTGTTCTTTCCAAATTGAAGCCTATGACCGGACTCTTATCCGGATGGGCTAAATTGATTTTTAAGCCCAAACAGATTAAGTCATGTAAACCAATTGGATTTTGGATAAATTGAATGAATTAAAAAAATAACCAAACTAAAAATCAAAAACAGATTAAAACCTATCAAAAACGCAAAAACAAAAAAAATTTAACAAAAATTGGATCAAAACACTGACATTTAAAAAAAATCAAGAACACGAAAAAATTTAGAAACACAAAAATCCGATTAAATCTTGATAAAAGTTGATCAAATCACAAAAATTTGTGAACAACAAAGATTCACAACACAATTTCGAACATTTTGATCATATTTTTAACACAAAAACACAAGATTTTATGAAAAATTCGGATCAAACAGAAAGAAAAAATCAAAAACACGAAGAACACGAAGAAAAAAAATTCAGAAATTAAAAAAAACACTTATCTGATCAATTTCTTTTCCTGATTTCTTGCATTCCAGCTCTGATACCAATTGTGTGTCCACAATAACACTGATCAATTCTTCAATAAGCTCTATCCATGGCAGATTTAAGATAAACATTCAAGAACATTATGATGAATATTGAGAGAGAAAGTCAACACATTTAAGCTCTGGTCAAACTCTCATTCATGTACGTAATCTTACAATTATGCTCTCCTCTTTTTCTAATTACAAAGATTAAACCATATTTATATGGTCAAACTACAAAGACAAAGTCAAAGTCAAACTTATAAGAAAAGTCAAACACGCTGACTTTTTTTACAATTAGACAATTTATAAACTTTCAAGACGAATACAATTAATACTGATTTCTCAGTCCTAACAGTTAATCCGTTTATATTCCATTCATATACGGATGTACCATCGTATTGACTACGACTCATAGAGAATTCTCTATCTTCGTATTGAATATCTGGAAGAGTTGGTCTAGGATAATAATTAAAAATATTTGGTCTGTTTGTCGAAACAGCACCTTTGAATTTGATTTTATTTATATTATTTGAAAATTGATCTTGAAGATGGGTAACCGGATCGCAACCTTCATCTGATTCTGAAGAGCTATCAGTATTTCGATCAATTGTAGTAATTTTTAATCCACTTAATTTTTGTTCTAACTCATTAACTAATTTTTTATTATAACCTAAATTAGTTGTTGGGGAACAAATATGAGATTTTCTATTTGARTGTTTAGTGGAGTAGATGGAGTAGGTAAAGTGTTTAGTGGAGTAGATGGAGTAGGTATAAATGTGCCATCTTTATTTTGATTATTTTTAACTCTATTAAGTTGTTGGCTTATAGTATTAAGTATCTCATTTGAATAATTATTTTGATAAGCAATATTTTTTATTATTTCATCTTTAGATGTATTTTATGCAATATTGACTAAAGGGGTAGCTATATACTTATTTTGAATTAATATAGATRTTTTTGGTGGATGAATACTTGTAGTAATTGTATCATCTTTTATAGTTTTATAATTTTGAGTAATTTTTGGGGAATTATTGATTAAAAGAAAAGGATTAGGTATTTTTTCTTGTTTACAATACATTTCATACCATTCAAARAMTGTTATATGAATATTATGTTGATCAATATATTCTCTCCAAGCTAATTGATGTCTAAGTTCTTTGTTTGAATCATTAACAAATTCATAATAATATTCTCGTTTTTCTTTATTATGATCAGCATAAAATTCTTTGAAAAGATATTGCATATTAACCGTTGGTTGAGACATTTTAGCACCTCTTACACTCCCTTCTGCGTGACATTTTAGCACGTCTTATTATGATCAATATATTAACTTACTTGAATGATATTTTATTGTTTCGAATTCAGAGTCTATGTTTTTCTGTATCCAATTGATATACTTTATAATAAATGATAGTCTAATAAATATATGAGCTGGAATAATTTGTTTATTTTGTCTTTGTTCTAAAATTTTTGTTATCAAAATTTGTTTATCTCGTTTTAATTCTTTTAAATATTTATAGTCATTATCTATTTCTATCCAACATTCGTCTATTATACTTTTGTTTATTTTATTTTGTCTATTACAACGAATTTGRATCTTATTATTCATATTAGCAAATCGTTAATTTATTTCTCCAATAYTTAATCTCYTTCATATTATGTCTTATACATATATGCATCATTTGTATTTCTCTTTTATTTATTTTTATTTGTAATTMTGTTTGTTCTAGTTCTTTGAGTAAAAGAGTAGTTGGCATTAGACAAAGATCATCATATAGTTGACTTAATCTAGATTGAAGGTGTTTTAAACGAGATTCGAAATTGTTTAATTCGTTATATCTTTCTTCTATATATTTCCAATTTTGATTAATCATTCCTTTGAAGAATCCATTTGAATTGACGTTAACTTGAATTTTGTTATTCATAATTGATCTTTGAAATTATTTAATTCAGATATAA
>NW_020205222.1:2206-7651 GCF_001531365.2 Cynara cardunculus var. scolymus | reverse complement strand
AGAAAACTTACACAAGCTAGTTGCATACTTTTATACTTGAATCATGCTTGGTGAAGATGAGGGAAACCCTTTTGGTATCGGTTCCTCAAACAAAACYCAAAGGCCATATCAGGAAGGAACATTTAATTTATATAATGTTGGGATTCATATTCAAACTAGGAATGGGGACGGTGATTTTGGTAAATGGCAATTTACAACATCTGTTGCACTTAGAAAGAATGGTGTCCATCATGTAGCATTTGCTAATAATGAGCTAGACCCTAATATGTCTGAACTTTAGGCTAGAGAAACAGAAACATGTGCATTTACTACTTCACAGATGGCAATGGGAGAGAATGTCATTTATGAGATTGTGTCAGTACAGGTATTTGAAGCAAGCTTGAGAATCTATATTTCAAAAAAAATATTGACTAACAAGTTGTTATTGATGCGGTCGCACCTCTTCTTCAAAATGAAGGAAGGTACAACTATTAAAGCTCATATGACAGCAATCGAAGATATATCATTATGAAGTTGAAGGCAACATATGTGCTTCTTGCTAAAGTTGAAGAAGCTCTTGCTATGATTCTGTTGCATTCTCTTCCCGAGAAATATTCTCAGTTCAATTACTGTTTTATATATAGAAGAGAAACTCTTTCTTTGTCTGATGTGAAAACATGAATGATTTCTGAATATTAAAGAATTCAGATAAATATTGATAACAATCCATGAGAGACTAATCATAGTCAAGGCCTATTTGTTGATAGAGTCCGTGATGATCAACAGTCTTCTAGAGGAAGAAATCATGGACGTTCCTAATCTCGTAAGCCGGGCTCTAGAAGGAAATCAAAGATGCGTGGTAAATGTAATTTTTGCCACAAGCCAAGTCATTGGGTCAAAGACTGTCCAAGTTAGAAGAACAATGATAAGTCAAAGGGAGAATCTTCAACACTTGCAACCGAACAGAGAAAACAGGCATCTCGGCTACGGTTACACCACTGCTTGGAGATAGGCGATGGGTGTTGGATACTGGAGCCTCTTGTCACATGATACCTTTTCGTGACTATTTCTCTACCTTCGAAAAATTGAGGGTAATAGCATTTTCATGGGAAATAGTACTTTGTGCATTACTCAAGGTGTTGGCCCTGTTCGTATCAAGATTTTTTATTTGTTCGGACATTGAATAATGTCAAATATGTTATGGACATGACTCGTTCCTTGATCTCGGTTGGACAATTGTCCAAGGTTGGTTGCAAGATTCGTATTGAAGATGGGAGCAAGCGTGTATCTCAAGGGGACTTTGTAGTAATGAAAGCTATACAGACGAAAAACAATTTGTTTCATTTGGTTGAAGAAACAGTTTCTTCAGAATCATGTGTGACGGATAATTCAAGGAATATAGATGCTACTTGTTTATGGCATATATGGTTGGGCCACACATTCGAGAAGAATTTGGAGGTCTTGCGAAAGCGAAAGCTCATTAGTGTCGACATGCCTACTTGTCTTATTTTTGTGCCAAATGTGTCAAGGGGAAATAAACTCGCGTTTCTTTTGGTGTTGGAAAGCACAACACTAAAGGGATCTTGGATTATGTTCATACGAATGTTTGGGGACCATCAAGCACATAGTCCCTAAATGGAGGTAGCTATTTTCTATCTCTTATTGATGATTTCTCATGAAAAGTTTGGGGGTTTGTTTTGAAGCACAAGTTGGATTTCTTTGATAATTTCAAGACTTTGTTAGMACACGTGGAGATTGAGACCGGAATGAAATTAAAGGTGCTTAGATCCAATAATGGTGGAGAGTTTAATGGTGGTAACTTCAAGGCATTTTGCACGGCATCCACTGTCTTTATACTCACCCAGTGATCCTGAATCTAATGGGGTCAAGGAGAGGATGAATAGAACATTTTTAGAGAAAGTTCAATGTATGTTCATGACATTGGGATTTTTTTRAATCTTTTTGGGCCGAAACTTTCCACACCGCGATGTAAATTGTCAATATGTTACCTTGTTCGTCCATTGGAGGAAAAATACCTAAAAAGATGTGGAGAGGTAAAACTAATATCTGTATAAAATACATATATGCATTTGGTTGTCCTGTTTATGTACAGGTTTCAAGTCAGGATACGTTAGATCCAAGAGCCACCAAAGGATATTTGTCTGACTATACAGATGGCATCAAAGGGCACCAAATCTGGAACCCTTTGACACGTAAAGTGATTTATTCTTGGCATGTAACATTTGATGAATCTTATATGATAAAGTCCTCTCGAGATGCCTAATCTCCCCAAGAACTAAAAGTTACTTCTATTGTTGCTCCTAGTGCCGATGATGTGGATACAATAGACATTCCTATTATTATGAGCTCATTTGCTCGAGCCAATATACTTGGATCGCCTAAAAATGTTGTAGAAGCAAAGGTCGTCTATTTGAAGAAAATCCTGATAGATGACAATGCTGCTAATATGTTCACAAAATCACTACCATCCGCTAAGTTTGAGCATTGTTCAAACTTGATTCAACTTTGCTTGTGTTAGTGCCATTGGGCACTTCGTTGGAGAGAACAAAAATTACCACAAATGACAAAAACGACATATTTGAAGGGATTACTTCGTTAAGTGCTTAGAGCTTTGCATGCTCTATTATGTTTTGTAGATTATGCACTTGAGGTTATTTTGTTTTGCTTGTAACTGTGAGCCATGCCGAAGCTCGTCAAGGTTGGAATGCAATTTTGCTACCTCGTGCCAATTTACTTTGCTATATAATTGTTATGATCAACTTTGGAAAGGATCGTATTCATCAGACTCGGACTTTGTTGCTATTTTTGTTATGATTTTTTTTATCACATTTGATGTTGCACAACAAACAAGACCAGGGACTACCGAGAGTTTCACCGCTAGTATAAGTCGCTTCAAAACTAGCGAAGGTCTCTGATTTTTGAGTTGAAGTCCGGAGGCTAGGCCATACCCTTTTTTCACTTCATCACCCTTTGGCCATACTTTTTCCTTTCCTTTTTGTCCTTGTTCTAATTTATATATAGAAAGGACACTTTGCTCTTTCTATCACTTGTCCAATTTGCTTCCTCCAACACTCAAGACCTCTCCTTTTAGTTTTCCTCTCAAGAGCTTATTTACCGTTTTTGGTATGTGTGTAGAGGTTGGTGTTCTTGATAGTTGAAGATTTTGGTTGATCTTGGATCTAAGGATCATTGTACAAGCACTTGTAATCTCTTTTGTAGTAATATAATACTTGCTCTTTCTATTTGGTGGATGTACACAAAAACATCAATAGTGTAACCACGTTAAATCCTTGTGTTCTTGCTTGTGATGTTGTTATATGCTTTGATCCTAGTATATTTTGGTTGTCATTTACATAGTGGGCGTTTAATCTTCTTCGAAGCATGTTATGCAAGATTTAGATTATCGTTATCCGCATTGTTGTTTGGGTTTATTGTGCATTTGGATTTCTACAAGTATTTGGGACCTTAGAAATTACTTCGTTGTTAAGTTTGATTGCACTTTTTATCCCTTACAATTCGAATTTAGCTCCAAAAAAATAGTAGTGCTGGAGCTCAAATAACTTTTTCAAAGTAGGGGTCTAGCTCGAACTCAAATATTTTTTGAATTATCAAACTCGAGCTCGATGCTCATCTAAGGGCTCGAATTTGCAATTGATTAACTCGCTTATTGGTTTAAACTCGATAACATTTATGAATATATGATATGAGCATTATTGGCTCGAAAAAGTGTCACTGATTGGCTCGGCTCGGAAAATTTAATCAAGTATCAAACATGCCAAGTCGAACATTGTTGTTATGAAACTTGGCTCGTTACTATAAACGAGCTTTATTTTGTATGCGAGATCGACTCGAGCTCGAAAATTATCAAGCTCGTTACATACGGATAAGTAGACTATTGAAGTTCATGTGCGAAAATATGGATGATAAGAAAGTCGCTACCTGCCCTTTGCAGTTTCTCCTTTTAAATCAGCAACTTGTGTAAGTGCTTTATTCCATAGATCTATTTTTTGAGCCCATTGACTTCTTTTATCTGCATTTGTCTCTCTCTCCATCCTCTCTTTATGCTTTGCCATTGCTTCTCCGAAGCTATTTTGTTGCTTCCTGACATCAGTGGGCTCGACATGATAAAAGATGGGGATAAGAATATAGCCTGGCTTCCTAAGTTGTTCAAGAATCAATACTAATTTGTCAAGACACCAGGTCGACGAAGCATAATTTTGAGACAACACAATAATAGAAGCTCGGGATGCTTTGATTGCACTCTCCAATTCCGGTTTCAAAGATAGCCCGGTTTCAATCTCTTCATCGTCCAAAAAGGTATTGATGTTAGCATTCAGAAGCGTGTTATAGAGGTGATCAGTGAAATTATAACGAGTGTCGAAACCTATAAAACTTACAAAAACATCATATCCAGGAACAAGAGTTGATGAAGAAGATGAAGGTGAAGATATTTCAGAGATAACAACCATAATTTGTATGGGAAGGTAGGAATGATTGGAGAGGAGTAGGATTTATGATTATATGATGAAAAATGGTTAAAGAAGTGTATATATAATGGAAGCCCAAGTCAAAGTCAACAAGGAAATTGTCTGGAAATTTACAAAAAACATATTTATTCCATAAAATTTAGTCTTTCGTTTGTGAAAACTTTATCTTTTTTTTTTCTACAGTTTTAAATTTACATGATGATCATTGATCCATTGTGATATGTAAAAACTATCGAATTTAATTGCCATTAACACCCGTGACGGATGCATAGCAAACCCACAAGAAGAACATCCATTGTAATTTTAAATATATTTTTTAACCTAAAATTACAAATAAACCCCCAACAATTAAAAGGCAAATCCCTACCATTTTATTTATATCTTCCATTTTATTTCATTTGAGAGAGTTACCAATTTAAGAATCAATTAAACTCTAATGTACCTAATTTCTAAGTATTAAATCATCGAAAGTCATTTTATTTGTCTTGTTTTATTTGCTATAATTATAATAATTTGATCCATCATTATTTTTTTTGTATTTTTTCCCAACTTTCTTTTTTGCATTTTATTTTTTATAGATTTATAATTACTGTTATTTGTTGATTATTAATTTTATATTTCTTGATTTGATTTAAGGTTCTTGAGTTTGTTATTTTGATATAGGGTTTACTACTAGTTTATCTTTTATTTATAGCATATTGGTCTTTTGCTCTCTAATTTCTTCTAATTGAATCTAATTTCTTGCCCTCTGATTTCTTGTTATTGACTATTAATGTGTACTGTGTTCATTTGTTTTAAGTTGAACTGAAATAAAAATATATGTACAATGTCTCTGTTTATCCGAAATAGTAAAAAGTAACCAAAAAACGGAAAAAGTTATATTTATTTGATTAAACTGAACAGTTTCAGCGGACAACCGAATAACCCAAAATCGTCTTGGTTCGGATGAGTTATTCGG
>NW_020205222.1:0-1445 GCF_001531365.2 Cynara cardunculus var. scolymus | reverse complement strand
GTCGAGCTTTGATTTTTACTACTCGTGAGTTTTCGAGTCGAGTTCGAGCTTGAGAAAGAGTTATTGAGTTCGAGTCGAGCTTTGATTTTTACTACACGTGAGTTTTCGAGTCGAGTTCAAGCTTGAAAATTGGGTTTCGAGTTCGAGTCGAGTATAGTGATACTCGAGCTCAACTCGCATCATTTACACCCCTACTCCCATCCACCACCATTATTATGTTCAACAAACCAAACAAACATATTCAAATTGTTTTGAGAAATTCCATTTCAGTTCCTGCCAACCTAACGCATGGTCACACCTGATTAAATTTCATTCTAATTCSTTCAAACCCTAATTACCTTGACAKATCCCATTATGTGAACCAAACACCCCTTTATGAAAACAAAAGTCAATATGAGATTAACGTTGGTTTAGGCAAGCTTTTAACTAGATGATGACGATGACTTGAATGAAAATTAGGAATCCACAGAATTTAAGGTGTTGTTTGGTTCATGGAATCCTTACCAATTCCTTTCACCAAATTCTAGTTCATATATGTAACACCCTAGTTTTTTATTAAATAAATCTCAAATTTCAGCCTTAAATACACATATTTATACATAAACAAATGCTCCAACAGCTGCTACATTTAGAAAGCAAGCTAGTGATGAGTTGTTAAAGCTAGGAGTGTGTTGTGAGATTAGTTTCGATCAAGGTCTTGTAGAGGTGATMTGTGAAATTATGACGAGTGTCAAGACCTCTAAAACTTAAAAATACATCATATCTATATTGATCACGGCTTGAAGAAGATGAAGATTCTTCGGAGATAACGACCATTATGAATTATGAGAAGGTATGATCGAGAGATATTTGATGGAGAGGAGAAGGATATATGATAACGTTAAGAATAATAGATCCAAGAGGCATTATAACTTTTCTAAATAGTGGAAGCCCAAGTCAAAGTCAACAACTACTTTTGTTAAGGAAATTGTTTGGAAATTTACTTCATAAATATATCAAAACAAGATTTTATTAATATTAATAAAAAATAAACATTAATGAACTTGAACATATTTTATGATGAAGAATTTCTTTTTTGTAAATAAACATATTTTATTTATTTTAGAATAACAATCATATGGCTGAGTCTGTTAATCAATAAAATAAAAACAAGTCTATTTTCGATTTTACATACAAATTTGATAAAAGCTGTTTAAAAATGTTTCTTATCGTGTTATTTTGGTTTTTAAGTGTGTTTTTGGGTTCTATGCTTTGTTAAAAATTTGTTATTTTCGTTTTGTAAATTAATTCTTTGCTACTCATGTTTGAAATTAATGTGTATATACATATTAATTTGAGTATGACTCGTATTTGCAAGATCTTGATGAACTGAGGGAATTATCATGTTTGAAATTAATATGTATATAATATACATGGATATGTAATTAAACAAAAAGGATAAAAAA
>NW_020205221.1:0-7610 GCF_001531365.2 Cynara cardunculus var. scolymus | reverse complement strand
TTTCCAGTCTTTAAAACCTTTTCCTTTTCTAATCCCAATAATCTCCGAAACTCAGTCAGCTCATGCTCAGTCTTGTGGAACTTCTCAGTTAAATCCTTGATATCTGAATTGCTCCTTGGAGAGTTCCTCTCAGCAATTAGTTCAATTTGAACTTTTTGGAGTTTGTTGTGCAAATCTTTATAATATTGATTCATTGTTTTTCTTTCTTTGTCAAATTCTACTGTGATATTATCCAAGGATTTGTTAAGTTTATCTAACTCATATTTGGATTCATCCTTAACTTTTTCTATCTTTTTCTTTATATTCTCGATGCAAAGTTTCATTACATTTCACATTAACATAATTCTGAAGTTTAAAGTTCTTTTCCAGCTCAGCATACTTTGCTCTCAATTCTTGATTCTCYTTCATAAGAATATCTGCCATTTTAAAAAATTGATCAGTTAAGGATCTATGCAGTGAAATCAGATAAAACAAATATGAACAGTTAAGCTCAAAAAGAACAGAAAAACACAAACACTGAAAAAACTCACACACAAACAAATATACAATGATCCAAAAAAAATCTAAACACAAATGAACTAAGAAACTAAAAACAGTCCAAGACAATAAACCAAGTCCAAAAACAGTCTAAGCCAAATCAATCTGAGTCAAGTCCAAAACAAACAATAACCACTTTTTACAATAAAAATATGGAACAAAAAAAATATACTATATGCGCCCGAAATCTATCCAAAAATCCACTTGTTGTAGATAAACCTTCACAAACCAAACAGATTGCTGCTGTTGCAGACCTGCTGTGTTATCAGTTTAAGAATACACAAAGCTTTCTCCTTCAACTCTGTATGCTTAAACTTGCTTAAACAAAGCTTTCTGTTTCAAAACTGTTTACTAGATCTGTTGTTTCAAATCTTCTGTTTGAAGCTGCTGTTTTAAATCTGCTGCTACCTTGGTCTCATGGCCAGTAAATATCACAGCCCCAACGATATACTTTGACCTCTGTGCAGATAGCTTCAAAATCAAACCAGCAATATCTGTTGCTGCACTAAACTTTCAACAGTCAGCAGCATTAGTGGCTTATGACAGGAAATTCTAAACAAACACAGAACTCTAAACAACAGTAAGTGTAAACAGTACTTAAACAACTCTAAAACATCACTCTAAACAATTTTCTAAACCTTAAAGTGTATGAACCTGACACTAAGAACAAACAAATCACAAATATAGTTAGTACTCTAAATTAATAAGAATCATAGAGAATCTGCTGCTGTTTGACAGATTGCACACAACTACTTACTCACAAACACAAACACATCACAGTTTTAAAACACAGCACACTTGTGTCTGCTTCTGCTTCTGCTTGAAAACACAGCACACAGCACACTGAACAACACAATGAACAAACCTGTTTTAGACCTTTTCTTGTTGCTGTTACTGTTTTAAACCTGCAGAAACTGTCTAAACACAAACAGTTTTAAAACTGTGTTTAAATTGCAAAACAGTTTTAAAACAATGTTGTTGCTGCTGCTGCAATCATCTCCACACCAACAGCTTCCAAGCTAACAGTTGCAAAACCAACAAATGCTGCTGTTTTCAAATCTTGTTCTGTTAAACTCCTTCCTGCTCTTGCTGTTAAGACCTGCAACCTGTGCACTGTGTATGCTGTTTCAAATCAAAACATCCTCAACAASATAAACTCAACTTAAAATCAAAAACCTGCTAAGACCTGTTGCTGCTTAAACCTGTTTTAAACAGAAACCTGCTGTTTCTTTCTTCTTGAACCAACACTGCTGCTGTGTAGGAACCTGTTTAAGTTTTCAGATGAAGCAACRAGTGATTAAGAATGCRAAAGGAAATCTGTTGAGATGGTTGGAAAGGCTGTGAAGATTTAAACAAACCACCAGTTAACAAACAGTCCTGTCTTGATATTAAAATCACACACTGTCTAAACTGGACAGCATGTATATTAAACCTGCAAACTATCTAAATCACACACTGTCACTGCATGTATCACACACTAGTTAGGTTTACACAACAGACATTAAGCCAAGCTCCAATCGATTAAGCAATTTATACCAACAGATATCGTGCCACACGAGTGATATATGAACCTGAAATCCGACTAACTTGAACCTGTGCTAAATTGCCTAACCATCAAATCTAATTCAATCAAACCAGTCTTAATCAGTGTGCGGATAACTCTCCTCAAACAAKGTCAGTTTAAATTGATCGATTCTTGTCAAAAACAGTCAATATATTGAGCGATTTATCAATATGAATCAAGAAACAGAGAACAATTTAGAATCTGGATAATATGAATTAAGTGGATTAGAAGTCCGCTCAAAATACTTGGATGTACAAATTCTAAGTCCTAAACCGATCAACTCCTCTTAAAGCAAAACCTAAACCGCTCACTAATCCGGTCAAGGGTTGATCGGTATACATGAATCTGAGATGCTTACCGAATCAGAGCTCTAATCCGGTCAAGAGGTGACCGGTTTAGATGAACACCRAACAARAGTTGTCCGRTTTWTGTAAAATTCGCTCAAAAATGAACCTCTTACCTGAAATTGACYRGTRTACCTCTCCGTTCAAGAAATCYGTTTAAGAGGTAAACGGTTTACCTCTCYGCTCGTTCTCCGCTCAAGTGATGTGCGGTGAACATGAATACCGCTTAATCTGAGTTCTTCAAATGATGTGCGTACAATGAAAGAGATGAACAAATGAAATATCGCTCAATGAACTTTTTAGCCTGTTGGGCCTTAAACCATTGGGCTGTAAAAAAATGGGCDGTTTAACAAACTAAACCAAACAAAAAAATTAAAATCAGATCAAAACAAACAAAAACACAAAAACTAAAAGAAATTTAAGAAAAATTGGATCAAAAACACTGACATTAAAAAAAATTCAAGAACACGAAAAAAATTCAAAAAAACACAAAAATCCGATTAAATCTTGATTAAAAATTGATCAAATCAGAAAAGTTTGTGAATAACAAAGATTCACAAATCAATTTCGAGCATTTTGATCATTTTATAACATGAAAACACAAGATTTTATAAAAAAATCGGATAAAAAAAAAAAAAAATCAAGAACACGAAGAACACAAAAAAATTTAGAAAAAAAATTCCAGAAAAAATTCACTTATCTTCATAATCTTCCTCTGATTTCTTGCATTCCAGCTCTGATACCATTTGTGTGTCCGTAATCACTGATCAATTCTTCATTTCATCACAACAATCATGGCAGAATCTTGATATTGCATTAAGATCATCAAGAACACATATATGAATATTGAGAGGAAAAGTCAATCMTCTCAATTCTGGTCAAACCTCTATTATGAATGTACGTATTACAATGAAGCTCACTTCTTCCTAATTACAAAGACTTAACCATATTTATATGGTCAAACATACATAGACAAGGTTAAAGTCAAACCTATGAGAAAAGTCAAACACGCTGACTTTTTACAATTATAGACTATTTATAAACTTTCAAGACGAATACAATTAATACTGATTTCTCAGTTCTAACAGCTACCCTTTGTTCCTGATACTGGAAGATCCAGAGTTTGGTGTCGTCTATGAGATTGCCGACAAATCTAAGAGATTCTTGAGGTTCAGTAAGCTGAAAAAGTACTGTGACGGAACCATAAAGATAGTGCGGAGGGGTCTTGAAAGACTAAAAGCTTCCGATGATAAAGCGACAGATCGTGAAAGTTTGAGTCCGAGACAAAGGTTTCTTCTGATAAGTGCTCTCAAACTTCTTGATGAAACTTTCCAATATCAGAATGCCTTAAGGAGGTGCGAGATGAATTTGGGCATTCGACGATCAAAATTCACAATGTATCGAGTTTGAATCCAAAGGGGGAGAATGTTGGGTTCATAGTCATTCTTAAAAGTTGTATTCAAGCTTGTTTCTCCAATTTTAATGATTTTTAGTCTTTAATGATTTTCGTTATATAAATAGGTAGACTCCTTGTAATTTGTTGTTACTGTCATTAGTCTTGTAATCAATTTGTAATCTTCAAGAGATTAATACACAAACATTTGGTGAAATCTCTCAACTTTCAATCATATTCTTGTTAGAGATTTATCTAATTTGAAGATAATTGGGACACACAATTTGCATCCAATAAAGTACCAGTGGCCATGGAAGTCTTTATCGTCGAAGAACAATCAGACATTAAATCATTTCAAAATATCTTTATTATATTTGGATTCATTATTGAACATGCCATTGGGATGTTGTTTTACTTGAAGACCAAGAAAGAAATTTAACTCCCATCATACTCATTTGAAACTTAGATTTCATAATGTCTGGAAATTTCTTGCAAAACTTTGGATTCGTAGAACCAAAAATGATATCGTCAACATATATTTCAATCAAGATCATTCGCTTACCTTGATTTTTAAGAAATAACGTTGTGTCTATCGTGTAATATTCGGTTTAAGTATTTTACGAGTTTTAAATTTGTTTTACATAATTTTGGTATTTAAGTAAGTGGTGGTGGGGTGTGTGTGTTAAAGTAGGAATTGCTAGCTTTTGGTAAAAGGCGGTCATACACTTGTCATAAATAGCAAGTGTATGTGAAAGAAAACTCTTCTTCTTTTAGAAACTTTTTCTTTGGAAATTAGAGTGAAATTTTGAAAGATATCGCAGGCATTAAACCGGTAAAAATTCAAAACAAAGGTGAGTGTGTTATGCTCCATATATTAATTATGTATGTATATATCAATTGTTGTTAAAGTTGAATATGATGAACTGTTTTTACATATCATTCGGATTACCCTAAACCGGAAAAAGGTTTTTTCGGATTCATCCTAAACCGGATGAAGTGTTGACCGGATATCACTTAAACCGCTCAAGGTGTCACCGAATTAGAGCTAAACCGCTCAAGAGTCGTCTGGTTTATTGCTAAATTGATCGAGTATCACCCGGGTTCTCTATTCTTTCAATATGATTGACCAGACTTCATATCCGGACAGAAGTGACCGGATTTCATATCCAGCTAAAGTTGACTAAATCCACTATTGATTTAGACTTGATTTGAATTTAATAAAATAATATAATGGTGGTGTAACCGCAAGGGAGTGGTTATGGCGGTGTAACCACGAGAGAGAGAATGGTAATGGCGGTATAACCGCGAGAGAGAATGGTAATGGCGGTGTAACCGCGAGAGAGTGGCATTGGCGATGTAACCGCGAGAGAGAATGGTAATGGCGATGTAACCACGAGAAAGTGGCAATGGTGATGTAACCACGAGAGAGTGGTCATGACTGTGTAACCGCGAGAAAGAGAAACCCTATATTAGAAAATAGATAAAAGTACATATGTTTGTACATGTTTGTTTCTAAATTACTAGTTTTGGAATGTAAGCGGTTTATATGAGTTTTGTACACTCAATAGACCCTTTGGATAATGCTCAGTTATTGGACTAATATGTTTTGCAGGTCATCATATATCACAAGACAAAGGCAAGGGGAATGTTTAAGCAATAATAATTTAGATGCATATCAGTGTATTTGAAAAGTTTATGTTAGCCCATATTTTGTAAACTTATAACATTGGATTATAAGTTATGGTTGTTATATAATACATATGAGTACAAACTGTGGGTTGTTAAAGTTGGCATAAGAGCCTTAGTTTAAGGGATCTGGGTATTCGACAATACTTAGACTTAAACTGGAGGTGTGGAAGTTATGATAATAGGTTTCACTGAGACTATGAACAGAAGAATATGTTAATGTTGAACTTATTATGAGAAAGTTAGATTACATATGACTGATGTAATCTTGAGTTATGATAGATTTGAGGATAAATGTGTTATCATGTTTTGATTATGTGAATAATCATATATGTTTAAATGTGTCAGAAAGAGACGTACACTGAGAAATGGCAGATAATCCTAATCGATCCGAATGGACCTCTATCGGTTATGGAAGTGGTTGGGGAAGAAGAAATGTAACCCAAGAAGAAGACCCGGAAAATATTATGACTATATAAATGCGAAGTCACAGCAAGGGTCGAGGAAGTGGAAGAAACAGTAGACAAGAAACTCGTATGGAACAAGAACTATCGGCACAAGAAAGTTCAATGTCTGGCCATGGAAGAGGGAGAGCCAGGGGAGGACATAATGTTCCTGATTCCGGTTATATTACCCAGGAAATGCTGGCAGCTGAGTTGGGAAAATTCCAAGAAAGTTTGGTAAACTTGTTGGGACGTTCGGCCCCAAATAATCCAGAAATAATAAGGGATCCTGACCATCAGGAAGAAGTCGGAGCTAGTACACTAGCAACAGATACATCTGTGCCCCTTACTTCGTCCTTAGTTCATAAGGGACGGGATATTAAAATGTTTCTTTCTTGTAAACCTCCTAAATTTTCTTGTGAATGTGACCCTGTCAAAGCTATGTGTTGGTTTAAGGAAATTGAATTAAGCCTACAGATCAGTAAGAGCGCGGAGGAAGATAAGGTTATGTTTGTCTTATCTCGTCTGAGGTCAAGTGCTTGATACTGGTGGGATATTCTATCTAGTTTAGATTCAAATATTCTGAAAACCATGTTATGGGAGGAATTTGTGATAAAATTTAAAATGCAATATTGTCCGGAAGTGGCAGTACAAAAGTTAGAAGATGATTTTCTTCGTCTAGAACAAGGAAATATGTCAGTTTGTCAGTATACGTAAGTCTTCATGGAACAATCCCTGTTTGCTGAAGCGTAAATTATATCAGAAAATAGTAAAATAAGAAAGTGTATTTGGGGTTCGGAGTCTAATCTCCAAAAATATGTGATATCTAGAAATCCAACGACATTTCAAGTAGCAGTTGACGTTGTCGAGATACTGGAACAGGATATCAATCGTCAACCACAAGAAAGGGTTGGAGATAAAAGAAAAGGGGAAGCTATAATGACTGATTTTCGTAGACCAAGGTTTATGGAAAGTTTGAATCGGCCAGTCCTATGGTTTGCTGATAAGGCATGTACACGATGTCACAAGATACATCAAGGAAATTGTAATACCGAGTCGCGGGTATGTTTTAAATGTCAGGAACCAGGACATATAGCTCGAGACTGTCGAATGGTGAGAAGATGTTTTACATGTAATTCCTCTCAACATGTAAACGTTGATTGTCCACAAGTTAAGGGACAAGGGTTTGGTGTTGTGGGAGGTCGAGGATCTGGATACTCTAGGGGCCGAGGATCTGGTTATGTTCCAACTGGTCGTGGGTCAGTGGTTAATCGTATAAACCCAAGTGGTCGAGGAGAGATAAGACATGGGGAGTCAAATGCTAAAAGGAGAGCCTTTCAGATGACGAGAGGCGAGGCTAAAGAACATCCTAAAGTGGTGACAGGTACATTTTTTGTTAATTCAGTATGTGCGAAAGTTTTATTTGATTCTGGAGCAAATCGTTCTTTCATATCACCATCGTTTGTTAACTGCGCATATTTAGAATCTAAAGTATTGAGTGAGGATTTAATTGTGGAAACAACAAACGATAGTGAAGTATTGGTTAAGGATATAATAGATGAATGTTCTATAAGTATAAAAGGGTGTGAGGTACCTATACAATTGTTTCCTTTGCCTTTAAGGGAATTTGATATCTTATAGGC
>NW_020205220.1:5705-7626 GCF_001531365.2 Cynara cardunculus var. scolymus | reverse complement strand
GTTGACTCTTCTGAGAAAAAGAAAGGGAAGAAGAGACCCGCAGAAGAAGAGGGTCCAAGCAGTCCTCTGCAAAAGCCAAAGAAGAAGAAATCTAAGAAGGCCCAACCCGCAGAGGTTGAGGTCACAGAGGCTGTCATCCAAGAAAGCCCTGCAGAGGCTGCTCCAAGGTTGTTCAACTCTTGTGCAAGGTTGTTCACGAAGAGTCCCCAACAGAGCAGATACACAATGTCATCTTCCACATCCAACAAGAATTTAAAGCGCCCACAGAGGTAGCGGATTTAGGGACAGAAGTCGTAATAGACGACGAAGAAGAAGAGTTGGAGTTAGAAGAGGGAGTAAAAGATGCCGAAGSCACACATCCTAGCCCCCCTCCTAGTGCTACCCACATTTCTAGGGACCCTGTTCTAGAGGGAACCCCTATTGAACAAGGCGTGCATACACTGAACCCTACCCAAACCTACCTCGCCGAGGACATTCTTTCGTCCTCAGTCGAATGCACAGCCCGGGAACCACAATTAACTCCAACATCCTCTCAAAAGGATGCTGGTTTTACAATAAGAGTTCATTCGCCCAAGGACTCGTCACAACCCAGAGAGGCATCTGTTGCCCCTCCATACCAGAGTGAACAACCAAGTTATGCTTCAGAGGCATACGAGAGGTTCATAGAGAATGCGGGTCTATAACGCCCAAAGTCTCCACTCGATCCCTCTGCCAAGTTAGGCTCTGAACCTACTTGGCACGACATCGACAGAACACTGGTAGGCTCTCCAATTGGAGATGTTCAAGGATCCGGTGGAAGTCCCTGAGATGACATCGAAAAACCAGTCACTGAGGGTGCCTCACACTCTGAGGCTACTAGGTCACCATGTGTTGGTGATCTAGGTTCCCAGAGTACTTATGTGATGAAGGAGGAGTTACAAACCTTCGCCACAGAGGTATTCAAGAGGATGGATGAGTTGAAAAGCTTGTTCTCCTCTCAACCGGTGACAGAGGCTCTTGCACCATTAACAGAGGCTCTGAAGAAGTTGACTTCCACAACTTCTGAGCTTAAAGCGACCGTTTCAGCCCTTCAGAGCTCTGTCCTCAACAAAGACGACCTCATAGAAGCATTTAGCGCCCTGTCTCTCAACCCTTCTTCAATCCAAAAGCTCAAGACAGAACTAATAGAGGTTGCCGCCCAATTCGCTGCAGACTTCATTTCCGCCAACTACACGGATTATTCTGCTTTAAAGGACGAGATCAAAGGGATGTTCTCCTCTGCTGTCACCTATGGCACTGACTGTAAATCCTCCAGGGCTAACATTAACCATCTAGCCACTCGCAGAGAGCTAGACGCAATGGTTAAAGGCCTTGGAGAGACCGTGCAGATATACACCGACCAACTCCTCAAGGAAGTTCGAGCAAGCAATGAAGCTATAAGAGACTGCACGAAGAAACTTGTCAAAGAAGGTGATAACTTCATAAATGAGATCTATTGCTGCATCTCTAAAATGAAATGGGCCACAGAGATGGATATCAATACTGCCTCTGTGATTGCTGAGGAGGTCATTCAAAAGATGAAGAAGGCGGCTTCCAAAGTTTTAAAGTGATTGAAGAAGGCTCCCCTTACTACTTGCAAAGCAGAGGCCATTAAAATCCATGACGATCAAGGAGGTGATGACCATGATCATCATGATGGGGAGAGAAAGAAAGAGGAACCAAAGAAGACAACCTCTGCCAGACCACTAAAAATAGTAGACTCTACTGCTGCCCTATTCTCTAAAGACAAATCTCTAGAGCCTAAGGGGAAAGGCAAGGGTAAATCAGTAGAGGAGTCGCCATAGAAGGGGTCAAGCTCTGAATCGCCAGAGGAGATCAATGAAGAAGAGTATGATGACCCGGATCTTGTTCGAGCATTAAAGGCGTCTTTGGCAGAGGCACA
>NW_020205220.1:2623-4570 GCF_001531365.2 Cynara cardunculus var. scolymus | reverse complement strand
TCTTGTAATAGTGTAGGCCTGAGCAACAAATTTTTCAATTCGTTCATTTATGTAATTCTTTTCAGAGGATGAGTTTAATCTCCTATTGTAATTCTTTCAATTAGTCATTTCTTGCAACCATTTGTCTAAGTTTACTTTTTCATACTTAGGGGGAGATTGTTAGCTCTAATATTCACTTCTTATAAAAGTATGAAAAAGTATTATGCAAGTGTTGACAGAAGCTTATCTTCCACAGAAGACAACACAGGACTGACGACAGAAGCCTGATATTCGAGCAAGTAAAGTGTGACATAACCTCTGATGTCTCTCACAGAGGTTCTGGAAAATGGTCATCTGTCAATAAGAACAAGCAAGTCTATTATAGCAGAGCCTCTGAGATGGCTCACAAAGGGTCTGCGGTTTCTTCTTCTGTGAAGATCCTCTCCTATCTGTTTTTCAAAGGTTGTTACCTACATGTGCTTCTCACGTGACTAGGACTCAATCGACTTTATTTGGACGGCTTAGATGAAGACACGCGTCAAGATCTGGTCTCTAAGGTCGTTAGGAACTAGTATATATAGCAGCTAAGGCCTTTGTATTCAGTGTGCTTCCGAATTGTAATCGTCTAATTTTCAATTGAATGAATTGAAAAACCTTTGAAGCTATTCTCCTGTGTTCATCTTCTTCCTCATATTAACTGTGTGTTCTTGGTTTAATTACTCTGTTCTGTTCTTTTTATTGTTTCCGCTGCACTATAATCGTCCTAGAGTTCATTCAGAGTAATAGATCAATATCAAAGCAGAATTTACAGGTCCAACAATCACTTACTGCATGGATTTAAATCCGTTCACTTCATGGAAAATTAAAATTGCTCAAATCCGCACAAAGCAAGAAGTTAATCCGGTCACCATGCAATATAAATCGCTCACTGCAAAGTCTATTGTCCGGTCAAAAAATTGATTGAAAACCGCATAGGACTGCTAACTTCTGGTCACTACATTGAAAATCAACAAACAGTTAAAATGGTATCTAAAACCAGACAATAAACAGCTATCAAAAAATAGTTTCTATCCACACAACAACTTCTTTTATCTGCTGGTTACAACAACTGATTTTATCCGCTGATCATAACTGTTTAAATCCGCTGGTTAAACCGCTCACTTGATGTCCGAATTCGCTCAAAACCAGCTCAAACATTAAGCAAAGATTAATCTCATATCCGGTCAACCTGTAGCTTAAATCACTTGAAATCTTAATCATGACAAAGCATCCTCTAAATCGCACACCAGATTTCTTATCCGGTCAAGAAATGTTGTGTGTCCACAATCAATCAATCTTCCTTAAATCTTCAATAACAATGGCAGATCTGGATATAAACATTAAGCACATTCAAGATGAACTTTGAGAGAGAAAGTCAAATCTCACTATATAGTCAAACTTTTCTATTACGTATATGAATTTACAATGAACATCATACTCACAATTACAAGATTAACACCCTATTTATGGGGTCAAACATTAAAATCCTAGTCAAAGTCAAACCTTACATTCAAAGACAAACATGATGAGTATTAGACAATAATAATTTTCAAGACGAATACAAATTTACACTGACTTTCAGTCCAAACATTCTCTCCCTTTGTATTCAAACTTGAAAGATGTTGGGTTTGAGTAAGATCTTTATTGTTGTATTCAAGTTTCTCCTTAGTTTACTTTCTTTGTAATAGTGTAGCTTTACTATTTTCTTAGTATAAATAGTATTTTCCTTGTAATTGTCATTATCAAGTCATTACTAGATTGTAATCAAATTAGTGCTGTAATTCTCTGTGATACCCAGATCCTGGTTATTACCCAAGGTATTTAATACGTGATTATTTGATTATTTGGTTACGTGATAGTATGATAATTGATACGTGCTGGTATGAGAATTTGCGAATTAATTGAATATATATATATATATATATATAT
>NW_020205220.1:0-1252 GCF_001531365.2 Cynara cardunculus var. scolymus | reverse complement strand
GGGTGGCATTGTCATATGTCGATGTTATTATTATAACTCTTATTATTATTAATAAATTGGATTTAATAACTTTGAATCATCATTTCTTTGTGACCTGATGAATTAAAGATATTATTCATATTTAGAAGTGATAATTTAGATGYTATTGAGAAGGGGAAAATGGTTTGTCATATCAGGCAAGTTTTGCCTTAAACCTTTCATGTTAAAGGATTGGTGTTTTAATTCAAAAGTTTTGATATTGGGAATGTTGGATCTCTGTCTAGAGATATTTTAAAGAAGTAAGATTTTGGATATACTTCTTTATATATGATATTGGGAACTGCATCAATTGTTATATTGCAATATCTTTTTATGCCAAAATTACATTATCATATTTTGGTGGTTGTCACCCTGCATTTGCAAATAGGGGATTTACTCACTAGACCCGTATGGTCTAACCCTCATTTTTTGTTTTAAATTATGCAATGCAGGAATAGCTGGGTGTGGGGATATTAAAGGGAAAGGGAAAATGTGATTATTTTCCTAATCTGTTTCCTGCTTTTGGAAGATACATGTTATATTACATGTAGTAGTACAGGAATTGTTTTGGAAATTTTATATGTAGGTTTTGTACATAGAGCAATCCTTGTACTAATGGGAGCTTCTGATGTAATTCATGTTTCTATATAATGAAATATGTGTTTTATGCAAATGTGGAGTATGGGGGTGTTACAGAGGTGGTATCAGAGCCTTAGTTTAAGAGATTTAGGTATTCAAAGCATGATACCTAGACTTAAACTGTCATTTGCATGTTAAGAGTCCCGGACATTATTAGTATCACTGGGAATAAAATATAATGGGTTAGAGAGAACAATATGTAAAGTGAATTCGAATTACAAATGGCCAATGTAATTATGAATTTACAGGTACATATCTGTACTTGGACACCATATTATATTTGGGAATGTGAATACGTGATTATTAATACTAAACTTTGCAGATGTCTAATCAATCACGAAGGTCAGAAAGAATTGCTCGTCATGTGTCTGAGGAAAAGGAAGAGTCACCTGTTAATCTTCCAACTAGCATGTCCAGAAATAGAGGTCGGGGAAGACCAAGGGAACGTGGTAGAGGAAGAAGTCAAGCACATGGAAGGGGTCAAACTGAAATACATTCTGAACATGAGGAATTCCACTCTGGGAATGTTCAACAGGAGCAGAGACAACAATCTGAGTTCATAACTAGAAATGATTTAGCAGAAGAAATGGGAAAA
>NW_020205219.1:5422-7476 GCF_001531365.2 Cynara cardunculus var. scolymus | reverse complement strand
TTCAGTAGCAATATAATGTTCAGCAAACCTGGAGAATTCAATAAACCTTTCTGTGTAGGCTCTGACTGCCCCAAAGCCCTGCTCCAGCTTGAGGAAATGTTCCTCCATTTGCCTGATTGCTGTTTTAGGACATAATTGCTCTTTAGATCTATTCACAAACTCTATCCAGGATAGGTTCTGCAGCATATCTGGTCTGGCCAAAGACTCCACTTCCCACCAGAACACAGCATTAGACTTCAACATAGCAACAACATCTGACTTTATCAGCCTCTGGACATCTAATAGTGTTGAAGACAKATTCAATTTCCTTGATCCAACGTAATGCTTTTATTGGATCCCTTTCTCCARAAAAAGTTGGGGGTTTGCAGGTGAGAAACATCTTTATATCCCCTTCTCTAACATGAGATGTTGTTGGCACAACAGGAATTTCCTCCACCCTTTCTATTTCTAATCTGGCAGGCATTCTTAAAATGGAAGTCAAGGTTTCCCTTAGCTTCCCCATCTCTTCAGCCAATATACCCCTGGTCACAACCTCTTCTTCAGGCTCAAATTTTGGATTGTTACCTCCAGAAATAGATTTTGCCTGTTCAAAAGGAAACTCTATCTGGTTGTTGCTTTCTCTGGCTTGACTTCTGCCACTTCCTCTGCTTCTACCTCTGCCCCCTCTTCTACTTCTGCCTCTACTTTCTAAGGCATTGACAGGGATCCCTATACGAGAATCCTCTGTTTCACCGGGGTTAGGCTGAGCTAGTATTTCAGATCTCCTTGAGTGTCTAGTCATCTACAAGTTCCATAATTAGATAACACATTTTCACATTCCCAAAAATAATAGAGTACTCAAGTTCAAATATGCACATGTAAATTCAAAATTATATTGGCCAGATATAACCCAAAAATACCTTACATATTGAGCCCTTAACTTATTATATTTATTCCAATGGTGCTAACTATGTCTGGGACCTTAACATGTAATGAAATAGTTTAAGTCTAAGTATCATCATGCAAGTGAATACCTAAATCCCTTAAATCTAGGCTCTGATACCAACTCTGTAACACCCCCAAATCCATACATTGCATATAACACATATTTCATACATCGAATACATGTTTTAAACCCACATAGGTCCATAATACAAGAGTCTAAAATACGAAATACACAACTCAAAAATTCCAAATACAAGTTCTTGCAAATGTAATTCTTATGAGTTCCTATCTTCCCGCATGCAAGTAAAAATAGAATCATATTATGCCTTTTCCCTTATCACTATAGCTGGTATTACTTGCACACACATAATTGAAACACACAAAATGAGGGTTAGACAACAGTCTAGAGAGATCCCCCTTTTTCATGCAGTGTAGGGTGATAAACACCAAAACCTTTATCACAAATTGTGGCATAAAAACAGATTCTGCTTTGGACCATCGGTCCTCTGGTCAAAAATCAACACTTAGAAAATTTGATGCAAAGAGGTCCAGAGCCCCTCTGGTTCCTCTTCCAAAGCATCTGGACAATACATGCACACTCAACCAGAGCTTCTGGAATTGCGCGTAAGACCATCCAGAGCCTCTCCGGACTAGCTCTCAATGCCATCCAAAGCCCCTCTGGACTATTATAAGGAAGTTCGCCAAGTATAAAAACATTTGAAAACTCTTTTAGATTTATGACCAGAGCTTCTGGTTSCTCAATCCAGAACCTCTGGTTCAAAACCAAAATATTTATAAAAGGCTTTAAGTTTAACAAGAGCCTCTGGTTCCTCAATCCAGAGCTTCCAATCTAAAATCAAGACCAAACAGAGCTCCTCTGGTTTATTTTTTGTAAAAAGAATCCATGTATAAAAACTCTCAAAATGATTTTTATAAAGGAAGTTTAATACAGAGCTCTTATTTAGAAGATGTAGAGCCTCTGTATGCGGAAGCCTTATTTTAAAAGCAAAGCTCTGTATCTAGCGGATACAGAGCCTTTGCACAAAAACCCAATTTTTAATACAGAGCTATGTATTTAACAAATACAGAGCTTCTGTGTGATAGACCAATTTTTGATACAGAGCTCTGTA
>NW_020205219.1:0-1875 GCF_001531365.2 Cynara cardunculus var. scolymus | reverse complement strand
TACCAAGAATGTAAAAATAAACTAATAAACTACTTGTAATTTTAGTGGATACCAAAAATATATAAGAGCCCGAATCTGGATGGTTCTTGGGTGGAAACTTATTTTCATCAACTTCTAGGATTGGATTATCTTTATGTTTTTTTAATGTTACATAAATATATAGTRTGTTGTTGACAGACCACTATCCACCYTGCAACAAGCACTYTCTTTTAATAAAGYACATATTTAACAAGATTTGTGTTTCAATGTGATTAACTCCAATTCTTGTGATAAAAATCGAGGAAGAATAAGAATTGTAAAAGTAAGGTAATCGTTCATTTGAACGGAATGCATATGTGCATATAAAGTAATTTGTAGCAATTTTTCCGGTGTGCATTACATGCACATATGCATAAAACCAAAAAACAGTTTCAGTTACTTCGTTCACATTTATCACACCGTTATCACATTTCCTGTAATGAGTAATATTTTATCACACTGTTATCATATTTTCTGTTATGGATAATATTAGGATCATGGATTGCATTCAAACCTAATAATATTTGTATAAGTGGTTGGCATGTATCATATTGTTAGCACAACAATCTAACACTGTTATCATATCATATCGATGCAAAATGCTTGTTTTAACACTTTTATCACATTATTATCATACCTAGTGGTGTACCAACTACAATTTTAGGGGTGTAATAGCAATGCGGAGGAGCTATAGGTTACAATCAAACAAGAAGGGATCAAAATTTTCTAACACAACAGAGAACCCTGTTGATGTGGAAAATGAAAGCGATAAAGTTGCGATATTGAACGTCGTTGAAGCGAAACAAAGGGTGACTGATTGTTCAACAAGGAGAGGTAAAAATACTATTTTTTTTTATTTAATAACAATGAGATGTGCAAAAAAATTGGTAACATGAATGACATAAATTGTACCATAACTATGTGTATATCGCGTATGCCATTGACTTCACAACTCATTGATTATTGCACTAGATGAACATGATACTATATTTTGTTAAATGTATTGTTGGTTGTCATATACAAAGCATGTACAAAACATGATATCTTAGATAACAAAATACAATTTTTGTGCAGAAACTATATGTAAAAGGCCCCCAAAGTCAAGGGAAGATTCTAAAGGTGATGATGACTTTGAGGTTCAAGACGAAAACATAAGGAAAAAGGTAAAATGTGTCAAAGGAGATACTAAGGGAAGAGAAGATAATGTCAAAGATCCGATCAAAACCCATCTTGCTCTTCGTACTAGAACATCGCCTAAACCCCTGTATACAATGATTCAAAATCTATCCCCATCACAAATAGTATGTAAAATAAATGGGGTTTAACGGCCTCTTAAACATGAAGACAGGCGGTGTACCTGCAAAGCTTGGCTATTATGTAGTTCATTCTTTTGACCCTCAAAACATGTTGATTAAACTCGAAAACGGTGTTATCCCAATCATGGTTAAAAAAAATACATGACGTGATTGGTGCACCAATTAGGGGAGCTACTTTGGATAGTTTAGTTAATGACAATTGCAGAGTTAGTACAGTAGAGCAATGAAAAAGTAGATATTCGAAGCAGTCTTTACGTGTCACAGATATAGTAAGCGAGATTATCACCTCAGATAATGGTGATTGGAATTTCAAATTAGACTTCATAATGGTCTTCTGCAATGTAATGGGCCAATGCAAATCGAACATCATTTGTGACCTAAGTGTTCTTTCATATCTATCACAAAAAACTTGCTTCGTAAAAATCGATTGGTGTGATTATGTCTTCAAGTGTTTAAGGATAAGCAAAACCACATGGAAACCAGGTGCAATAGAGTGTTACTACATTGGCCCGTTAACTCTATTGACAGTATGTTTACGTAT
>NW_020205218.1:6487-7687 GCF_001531365.2 Cynara cardunculus var. scolymus | reverse complement strand
AAACCTTCACCACAGCGGTATTCCAGAGGTTGGACGAGTTGAAAAGCTTGTTCACCTCTCAATCATCGACAGAGGCGTTTGCTCCAATCACAGAGGCTCAGAAAAAGTTGACATCTACAACTTCAGAACTCAAGGCGACCCTTTCAGCCCATCAGAGCTCTGTCCTTCATAAAGACGACCTCGCAGAAGCCTTTAGCACTCTGTCTCTCAACCCTTCCTCAATCCAGAAGCTGAAGACAGAGTTATTAGAGGTAGCCGCCCAGTTTGCTGTTGATTTCATCTCCGCCGGCTACACAGACTACTCTGCCTTCAAAGACGAGATCAAAGGCATGTTCTCCTCTGCGGTCACCTACAACATTGATACCAAATCCTCCAGGGCAAACATCAACCATCTAGCCACTCGCAGAGAGCTAGACGCAATGGTTGAAGCCCTAGGAGATATCATGCGCAAATATACAGACCAACTCCTCAAAGAGGCCCGAGCTTCCAACCAATCAATAAGAGACTGCACTACAAAGCTCGTCAAAGAGGGTGATACTCTCAGAAGCAAAATCTATCGCAGCCTCTCTAAAATGAAGTGGGCCTCAGAGATCGACATAAACAACCCTTTGGTGAACGCTAAGTTGGTGATTGAGAAAATGGAGAAGGCGGCTATCAGGATTTTTAGGCGATTGAAGAAGGCTCCCCTTACCTCTTGCAAAGCAGAAGCCACCAAAATCCATGACGATCAAGGAGATGATGACCATGATCGTCATGAGGGGGAGAAGAAGACAGAGAAGAAAGCTGAAGAGCCTAAGAAGACAACCTCTGTCAAACCACTAAAGATAGTGGACTCTGCAGCTGCCCTGTTCTCAAAAGATAAATCTCCAAAACGTAAGGGGAAAGGCAAGGGCAAAGTTGTAGAGGAGTCACCACAGAAGGGGTCAAGCTCTGAGACGCCAGAAGAGATAAATGAAGAAGAGTATGATGACCTAGACCTAGTTAGAGCGTTAAAGGCGTCTTTGGCAGAGGCACAAGCAAGAAAGGGCAGAGCCCCTATCCCTAGAGCTGGAGAAGGCTCTTCCTCCAAAATGGCGAAAGAGGAAACGTTCACGGGTACGTTTGACGCTCTGGTAGGAACTGTCAAGCCAATCCTACCAGAAGGGTACACCCAGAGGCCGATACTAGAAGAAGAAGAAACCAGAATACCAGAATCTGCCA
>NW_020205218.1:0-3977 GCF_001531365.2 Cynara cardunculus var. scolymus | reverse complement strand
AATTTGAAAATTTGAATTTTTATTCAAAACAGTTCAATTTATTGAATTGTATTTAATTCAAATTCATTTAGTCAAATATCTGTATTTTTTAAATATAAGTCAGTGTTTCAATTTTTTCTATCTGATTTTAAATTTCTTGATCGTGGGAATCTATATTTGAGGGGGAGTGTATTTTTTTTATCTCATCATATTTTGAGGGGGAGTGAATTTTATCTGTTTTGAACTAACAGTTTATATTTTTCTTACAAGTATTTTGAGTATTATCTAATTTTTGAAAGATGTAGAGTTTAGAAATATAAGTGTTTGGCCGATTTAGTCTAATCCGGACAACACTTGTCCGATTTAGACTAATCCGGACAAAAAGCTATATGATAAACTCTTATCCGGATAGATTAGATATACTTTACAAGGGATTGAGCGGATTGACAAATCGTTGATTTCATTTGACCGGATTCCTAAATCGCTTGTTGATTTTATTTTTCAAGTCCTTAAATCGTTCAACTCTTGAGCGGTTTAATCCTTAACTTGAGCGATTTAGCTTTCTTTGTTGAGCGATTTATTTCTAAATTGAGTGAACCTTGAGCGATTTATCCTTAAACAGGACAAGTCTTGACTGATGTTCTTCTAAATCGTCTATGCATTGAGTGATTTATTGTCTGGATTAACACTTAGATATTTCATATTCCATAAATCGGACACCTCTTGACCGATTTATTCTAATCCGGATAACCTTGAGCGATTTAGAATTTGAACGGTTTTTGACTTTGACTATAAATATTCGTCTCATTTACTTTTCATTTTTTACTCCCATCCATTATTCATCGTCGTCTCCGGTCATTCATCTGGTTTATCGCTCAAAACTGTTCATCTACACTGTTTCATCTTATTTCTCTTAAAGGTTTACTTCGATTGATTCCCTTATTTATAATTCCTTGATCGTATTGGACTTGTTTGGGCTGATTGGACTGTTTCGTTAATCAATATTGAATCATATCTTAAATCGTATCATAAAAGGATTAACACTAATAATCAGTTTTATCTTTGTTATTTGTTTCAAATAGAGTTTTCGTTTATTTTTTTTATGTTATTTTTTGTTTCTTTTTGATAAATTTTAGTGTGTTAGTGTTTTTAGTGTTATGTTTGTTTTTTACCGGATTCCTCACCGGGGAAGGTGATCGAAGTTTACTCCGATCAACCTTAATCCGGTTGATGTTTGTCCGGATTGGTTCTTTTCTTTTACACTTAGTATATTTTTTGGTTGATTTTTCTTTGAAATCCGGCCACCAAATTTTTTTTCTTTAAGTCTTTTGTTAAGAGTTTTTGTTAGTTTTTTTTTTTTTAGTTTTAGTTTAGTGATTTTATTTTTTAGTTTAGTGATATTTTTAGGGTTTATTTTTTTTGTATATTTTTGTTTGGTTTTGTTTTTGTTGTGTTGTTATTTTTTTTAATTCAAATTTCTTGAATAAAATGGGTTCTAATTTTTTAGAATTTTTACAGGTTAATGACGGATCAGAGACATCAATCTGACGAGGAATCTCACGTTCCTTCCGTCAGATCAGACAATATTCCAATTCACCCGCCTAACCAACCCATTCCTTCCGAAACATTATTTCCACAGATAAAATACCTAGATATAAAGTCTAATAACCATTTATTCTCTTTTGCTATGCCAGCCGAATACCCTATTATCCCGAAAATTCTGAATGGACACTCCATAGCATACTCTTTATCAGCCAATACACCTGTTCCAATGGTGTATTTACAACAATTCTAGAGTACACTTACTTTGGAAAAAGACGGTGATATTTTGAAGGAGAAGTTGACGAATATGTCAGTCGTCTGACATTGAAACGACTAAGAAGAATTCTCCGTCTGCCCGGATCAGGCTCTACTGGTTTTGAAGATTTTGTATCTGATGAACAACTGTGCTTAGATATCAAACGGTTAGGATACTCGGCAGAGTTGAATAACCTGACTCAATTCAAAAGACGATTCCTACCATCAATCTGGCATTTCTTGTTCTCAATTCTGAACAGATGCCTGACATCAAAGACAGTGAGCATAGATACTTGCAGTAGTTCGTTTCTCAAATTCTTTCATGGAATTGTCTTCTCGAGAAACTATGACTATGTTGTAGTCATATGGAATGAATTCGTGGAGCTGGTCAATGCAAAAAGATTCCCGTCTAAATCTAGGAAATTTGTGCCCTTTCAGAGGTTTCTGCAACTGTTTATTAAGGCAATGATGAATGCTAATGAAGATATTCCAGCCAGATCAAATTCTGAAAAAGGGCCGACATTTGTCATGACCAGAATTCGACAGCATACAGAAGTAGAAAGATTTCGATTCTATAATGGCAATACCACCAGAACTAATTGTCTTAGCTGATCAGACTGCTCAGTGCGTTATAGATTATAGGAGAGTGATAGATCCTATAGCTCAACCAGAACCGGTTGAACTTGCCCAAGGATCACCTCATGCCTCAGTTGTGAGAGAGGAGTTAGAGATAGAAGAGAGAATTCAGGAACATGGGTTACCTGAACAGGGAAGTGTGTTGAGGGAAAAAGAAATAGAGAGGGGTGAACAGGCGGGGGGAGCGTCTGATCGGCAGAGTACTTCATCTGACAGTACTTCCACAACTTCTTCAAGTTCGGAAGATACTGAAACTGACAATGAGGCAGTTCCTGGTGATCATGATGATGATGATGATAATAATGATGATGGTGGAGCGGACGAACATGCTCAAACTATTCTTTCACAAAATATTCTAATTGGAACACTGGTTGATGACATAGATGACATTTTTCAAGAATATTCAACTCAACAGCCTTGTCCGAGCTTACGTTCATTGTCGTTCAATATTGACGAATGTGTTGATTATGACAGTATTCTTCAAGATCTTTCTAACAAAGGAGGAGATGAGGGAGTTGCAGTTGAAAATGTTGAGAGATTGAGTGAAAGGGACGTAGAAGAATATGGAGAGGGTGTGGTGGAGCAGAAAAAGAGTATCAAGCTCCTTTCCTAGCTGAAACACATAGCCGGGCAACCACATCTACTACTGATATTCATTCATTGAATGTAGGTACTGAACAAGACATAGCTAGCCCAGCTATGCAAATGCACACCCCACCCATCCACTCAACTGGTTCTCAACAACCAGTTGTTTCAATTGAACACGGGGATAGAGCAAATCTGCTAACTACTTCTCTGGAGAATGTAGTTATTGAAATAATTAGGCCGCTGCCCCAGCCTACGACATCGATTCTGTGCACCTCGAGTCTAGCGCCGATACATATAGGTACACATGAGTCTAGAGCATCTGTTGCTCCAAGTGCAGTTCTGAGTGAACTTGCTGGAACGACAAGAGTGGTGTCATTTGACATTTCACAAGGACAGGTCGGAAGTCCTACCAATGCTAATATCATGCCAACATTGAACGTAGGCACAACAGTTTATTCAACTGTTGTTTCAACTGGTAATCTAAGTGATCCGGGTGTGAATTTACCAGACTTTGTGTCAAGGGAATATCTAGACGGCGCCCTAAAGGTTGTTCAAGAAAATATGGATGCACAAATGGCAAGTCTAAAAAGACTTCTGAAGGGGAAAGACACAGTAGAAGAAGAGCAACCATCTGCGCCATCACCACCACATGTACCTGAGCCGACGGTACAAGAACAAACGATGGATGAACTTAAATCGCTGCTATACGCAAAATTGATGGCATCTCAAAATCCTGACGCTGAAGATGCAGATTTGGTTGGGCTCTTGAGACAACAACTGGACGTTAACCCTTTTGTTCGAGCCTCAGAGTTTTTGGCTTTTCAAGATGTGGTTACTTCTAGCTTCTCAAAAGTTAGCAAGTTAATCACATCCAAAACCCAAGATCTTAAAAGTTCAATGGATGCCCTTGTTGAACGGGTGTCTACTTTGGAAGAAACTTGCAGATCTCAGGCCATCTCTCATAAAAGAAGGCATGA
>NW_020205217.1:0-7865 GCF_001531365.2 Cynara cardunculus var. scolymus | reverse complement strand
AGTGGATGTGTTGGGTTATGATGGTTACGATGGGTCGTATTAAATTGCTGGAATGTAATGGTCATATCGGTTGGTAATACGTTGTATAGGGTGTAAATGGATTGTATTGGACCATGTTGGTCATATTGGTTGTAAAATAATGAGTTGTAATGGAAAATATTGGATTTTGTGGGGTAGTAATGATCRTATTGGGTTGTATTGAATTTTATTGGGCTATATTGGGTCGTATTTGGTGGTCATGGGTTGTATTTGGATATTGTCAGGTCGAAATAGGTTTTATTGGGTTATAACGAATCATATTGGGTGGTAACGAGTTATATTGAGTTGTAAGGGGTCGTATTGGGGGAGGGTGGTTGTTGTAATGGGTCGTATTGTCCTGTGCTTGGGTTATGTCAAGTTGTAAAGGCATATTTGGTTTTGATGGTGTTATTGTGTTGTAATGGGTTACAATGGGTCGTATTTGGACATATTTGATCTTATTAGTTTTGTAATGGGTTGTATTGAGCTATGTTGATTGTAATGAGTCGTATTGGGTGTTGATTGTTGTAATGGATCGTATAAGGTTTTGAAGGGTTGTAATGGGTATTGTATCGTATTGGGTTATGTTGAGATAGAGTTGTAATGAGTTGTATTTAGTTATAACAGGCAATATTTGGTCTTATCGGTATGTAATAGGTCGTATTGGGTTTTGTTAATTGTAATGGGTAGGAATGGGTTTGCACTAGGTCGTAATGCGTCATAAGGGATCCAACTAGGTTGTAATCTGCCATATTGCTTGGAGCTTGTGTCTCATTTTAGTCAACAAACATGGAGTAATTCTTGAGTCGTAGGGGTGGACTTACAAAGAAGGTCGTTGGTCCATGTACATCCGCTCCACCTTCCCAATGCGAAGATTTTTTAGGGTTTTATCAAGGGGTTTAAAATGTCGTCCGTTGACAAAAATCTAAGTAAAAGATTGCTAATGAAATTAAAATACATTTGTTGTGGGATTTAGGAAGTATGCTGACAAAAATGTATATGAAAAAATTTAGTACTGATTCAATTTACTATTACCAATGACCTAGTGAAGTTCGCTGCTAAAACCTATTAGAATATCAAAAATACTTTTACCGTCGGGTTTGGAAAGACAACCCGTTAATGTAACATTTAGTTRCACATTATATTAAATTCATCGGCAAAAGTGTATTTTCGCCGACGAGATAGTGAAATTCGTTAGCAAAAATTTCGTCGGTAATATTTTGTATGAACCTAACCTTGTAAGATGGTTGTAATTTTTTGGAGAATGATGGAGAAGGTATATTAAGCAAAGGAACAAATATATTAACACTAAAAATTAATAAGATTATGATTAAATAGAAAGCCATACAAATTTGTCCCATTCAAACTTATTACGTAATTAATAATAAATAAATAAATAAAAAATAAAAACATTGGGAGTACATCTTAAAATCAAATAGATTTTATTTATCCAAAATTAGATAATGTATAGAGAAAATGATTGGAAATGTCATCTTTTTTAAACTCAAAAATTAATTGTTTTAAAACAAAAACAATCGTTTCCATAAAAATATAAAGGAAACTAAATCTCATGAAACTCATAATTTCGGATAAAGTTTTAATAAATACTTTACAAAAATAAAYTCGTTTTTTATTCCCTATAAATATATACCTTAAAACCATGCAATTCGTAAGAAAAACCCATCAACATTATCATTTTGTTCATACTCATGGTAATTAAGCTTCTATTTGCCATCTCTTAATTTTGTTTGATTAATTCAAAAAGCTAATTTATTTTATTAATGCAGGCCAATTGCATAAAGCTTGTGATTTCTTGCATTCTGACGATCATCAGTATCTCACAGTCTCAACCTATAACTGATGTAACTACTTTTGGAGCTATTGGAGATGGCATCACCGACGATAAATTGGTGACCATGCATATTCAAAACTCGTGCTTCAATATAAAACCTATGCTTTCATTTTATGTTTTCTAATTTTCCACCTTTTCTAGGCGTTGCAAGATGCATGGAATGTAGCATGCAGTTCGACTGGAAATTTGATGYTACCTAGCGGAAACTTTCTTGTTGGACCAACGACCTTTCGAGGTCCATGCAAACCTAAAACTATGGTCGTCAATGTAAGTTTAAAAAAAAAACACACACACACAYATGTAAATTAGATACATTATTATGAGAAGAATAAATGAATTAAGATATTAGATATTGTTGTTGTACATTATTTAGTTTCATGGGATACATTTATGTGTTTGTAGGTCGTAGGGACTGTTAAGGCAATACCTAGGAAAGACTGGAACCCTGAGGCTGATACTTGGCTTAATTTTGAACATGTCGAAAACCTTATTATAACTGGGCCTGGACAATTCGAAGGTCAAGGTGATTCAGGCTGGTGGGATTGTGAGAAGGTGATTGGTTATTCATTTAATCTATACATCAATCATAACTGGGCCTGGACAATTCGAATGTATTTTCTAACCATCAATCATTGTTTATTTCATTTCAGACTAATAATTGTGAAACAAATCCCACGGTAAGTCATTAATTTCTTCAACTTCATTAAATAAAATTTGGTTCATTAATTAATTAATAAATGATAAATGTATACAGGCTTTAGGATTTCACCATTGTAATGGGGTTAAGCTAATAAAAGTAACCTCCAAAAATAGCCCAAAAAACCATATATCGATAAATGCTTGTGATGGAGCCATAGTCGACAACGTCACCCTAATCGCACCTAAGGAGAGTCCGAACACCGATGGCATCGACATTTCAGCTACAAATGGTGTTCATGTCAATGGTGGAACCATCCAAACAGGTGTGTGTATATATATATATATATATATAACATTGTACTAATTAGAGTACCTTTTTTAATTAACGTAATTCATTATTTCTAATTAATAATGTTTGGATTTTCTTTATATATCTATTTTAAGGTGACGATTGCATTGCCATCAATGGTGGTAGCTCCAACATCCACATTGATGGTCTCTTTTGTGGCCCGGGTCACGGCGTAAGGTTTGTTAATTTTATCATATCATTAAACAACCAGTTATTTAGATAATACCATACCGTTAGTCAATTCGATTTATGGTTTTCTTCTAGTGTTGGAAGCCTTGGAAGAAATGGCAAAACAGATATTGTACGTAATGTTACAGTTATCAACACCACGTTCACCGCCACTCAAAATGGAGCTCGAGTCAAAACCGTACCGGTATGTATTTTGGTACTTATATTCTCCGTTTAGTTCAAAATGTAATTAAATACATTTTTGCTTTTACCATTTATATATGTCTTCATCGTTATCTAATCCAAGTACTCTAATTTTTCAATGTMTTTCAGGGAGGGTCGGGTTTGGCGGACGATATCACATTTAGTAACATAACAATGGTGGCCGTTGAAAACCCCATCATACTCACTCAATTTTACTGCCCGCATAAACAATGCAATGACATTGTATRTCTTACGTTTTATTATTATCTTTATACTACTATGATTATTATTATTATCATCACATCATCATTATCATAAAGGTGTGTATCAATGGAATTCTTGTAATTTGTTTTTCTTCCTTTTTATGAACAGGCGCCCGTGGTTCATGTAAGCGATGTTACCTTCAAMGACATCCATGGGACTTCTTCGAAACCTRATGCAATCAACATTTTGTGTAGCAAAAGTCCTAATAGTTGTGCAGGCATCACACTCGAGCAGATCAACATAGGAGCTGCCAATCCGGCGCAAAGAGTTGTATCAAATTGCCATAATACACAAGTGCAAACTATAGGGGTCGTGTCTCCTCCTATAGTTTGCACTCCTGCAAGCTTTATTTCAATGGACACAGTAACCCATGAGCAACCATCTAAAGACATCATTTAATGTGCAAAAGARCATGTCGTAGCGTCCACCTTAGCTAGAATTTGTTTTTTATATTCGTATAGCATTTGTTAGTAGATAAAATAAAGTGATTAATGTGATCAGGAGATTATGCATATCTTTATCTAAACATAAATGATATTCTTCTAATGTGTATATATCTTCTATTTTATTTGGTTGGTTTATTTTTCTTTTAAATTCAAATAAAATGATATTGTCTTGTATCGTCATCGTGTTGCAAAATATGCATTAAAGATTGTAATAACATATACAAATTTATATGACAGCAATAAATATTTTTAAAGTTCAAATATTCATAATAATTTTTTTTATGGATATGCAACATAATTAATAAGTTGTTATTAAAATGATTTTCTTTCATACTGTTGTTGTTTATAACGAATATCTTCTACAAATTCTCTTTTTTTTTTAAATTACATTCATATGTATCTCTTTTAAACCTTTAATTTCAAAAACCGTTATCGATGAAACCATAAACAATAACTTTTAAGACGTTCTCCAAATTCATCGGATATAACCATATTTTCCCCATTTTAAAGAATTTTGAACAAACTAATTCCACTCTTCCGGGTTGTTGTAATTAATTTTTATATCCAATAACTAAATTAACTTTTATTTTATATTATGACAATTATTTTATGATTGTAACAACCCACAATCTAATACATAATTTACATATAGCGAACCATATTAGGTTTACATATAAGCTCTCGTCTTACAAAACGCTACAACTGAGAAAAGCCACTACAAACTTTTTACTAATTAAAAACATATAACCTTATACAAATATTTATATAAGCAACTCCTCTAAATAAACCTCCTTGCATGATTCAAATCACAATCCGCATAAGATGAAAACAACCCGAATTAACCATCGTGTAACTACATAAAGTTACCATTCTAGATTAAAGCATCATAGCATTATTTAAACCCAATGATGACATCTTCTCATCCTATTATTAAATCACGATTTAATGAAACCATCCCCTTTTATATATATATATATATATATATATATAGGGGTTTAATCAAATGAAAACTGAGTTGTTTGTGATAACCGTGAGATCCAATCTCAACCAAACATTCTAATAATCAATGGTTAAAATTGAAAGGAATCTTAATTAATGTAATTCCAAAAATAAGTTAATGACATTTAATGACATAATAGGAACAAGGGTAAAATGGTTTTTTTTTAATTTGATTATTAAGCCGGATTTGAGCGCGCGCTACAAATCCGTTAATATTCTTCATTTAACTGCTCAATTCGAATCCAAATAGAGTCAAGATACTCTCTGATTTTCGAGAATGAGCGGATTGCCATAAACCCTAGACTCGATCGCAAGTGGAAATCTATACATAATCGATGGATGCTAATGAAGGATTAGGTAAAATCTATTTATGTTCTACATTTTCATCATGAAGAATCCCGTAACCTTTGTTTCTGTAATGTGGAATGGTACAGGAAGAAGAAGCCGTAGGATGAATGCCAAATCGATGTTCAAGTTCTCAAACAAAGAAAGCCAACCCATAGACCTAGACGATGATGTTCAAGACGATGTTGATATTATTTCTATCGAAGTAAAAGGTAACCTCTTATTACACTCCCTATCACGGTTTTAGGTTAGTAAACATCAGTTTGAGGTTTTATTGTTGTTGTTGGTTTGTTTTAAACAATGTGGAATGATGAATATTAATTTTTTTGGAAAAGAATTTACCACATTTTGATAATCAATCTGTGATACATTGTGATTACATTGTTTAATGATCATAATATTTTGGAAAATGGTGTGTTACATTGTGATAACATTTAGTATTGGCAATTTCTACGGGGGACTCCTATGTTATTTTGAAGATGTGCTCTTTTACTCTTGATAAATATGAACTTTTTTTCTTAATTTCTTATTGTGATTTCAATGATTGCAATTTTGTAAATCAGTTCCTTTTTCTACTTATGCAATATCATTTTCAAGTCATTTGTTTCTTTGGTATCATTAGGGGAAGGATGTATTGGTTAAAGAGGACATTTCTTATAGTTAATTCATGTGTCATATAATATTCTGCAGCAGCTTTATAATTCATATGGATTTCAATGATAGGACCTGTTTTTAATTTGTGCTACCTTTGTGATTATAACATTTCTAATGATCATAATCTAATGGAAAATGGTGTGCTACATTGTGATAACATTTAGTATTGGTCATAATATTTGTCTGGACTCTGCATGGTGTGCTAAATTGTGTTCAGTTGCTTAATTTCTTGTTCTGATTTCAATGATTGCAATTTTGCTTTAGTACAATGTTGTTTTGAAGAATTGGCATTTGGCAACTTGTTCAAATCAGTCCTTGTTTTGGTATTGTTAAGGCATTTAGCCTGCCCCTGCTGTATGTATTGCTTTGCCTTTTCATCAACATTAACAAAAAATGGTTTGAGGGCCTGTTAATCCCACCCCATGTTAATTTATTTTTGTAAAGGACAGAAAGAGGGGGCAAGGATTGGGGAGGGAGTGTATGTTTGAGTGTGGAAATATATACACGTATATATACAAGTCAGGGATCTTGATTGAAACAGTCAATCGATCCTAGTGGTTGAGGTTAAGTCTGCTTACAACCTACTCCTCCCAGACCTTACATTCCAAGTGTCATATATTCTGCAGAGATCAAGATCCTCCATGAATAATGGGGTACTAATTAAATCTTATGTTTAATATCTAAACTAAAGGGGGTATTGATTACTACTGTAGTGATCTATATGTGATGTTAAGTTAACAGCGATTTAAAGATAACCATACAGATGTAAGGTGAGCATGGTCATGGGCCAAACATACGGTCACCAGTATAAGCTGATTTAGATCCGTTGTAGAAGTTAGTGGGAATACACTTAAAGGTGTAATGGGTATCTGTTGACTGAGTCAAACAAGTCAGAAAACCGTCGATCCTATTGGTTTGGTTTGGTGATATATACACTTAAAGTTCGTTTGGTTTGGTGATATATAATATTAAGCTTGTCTGAAGCAAGTGTGCATGTTCATTCAGACATGATGTTAATAAAATGATTGACATTTTAAACAACAAATTGACTGAAAAGTGATACATGTACATTTCCTAGGTGTTGTATTCTGTTTTTTTGTCAATGCTATTACTATATGACTGGAAATTCTTATCTACAAATACAAGGGCTGTTTGGAGCTATCCTTTATCATTTCTCGACTAATTGGTCTCGAGTTCTTGAAGTTGTTAAAGGTCTTGACAATAGTAACCATTGTTATTTGAGTCCCATAAGAATCTAACATTATATTCAAGGAAGAGCATGGGGAGTCCATTGTTATTTGACAATAGTAACCATGTGGTGTGCTATATTGTGAGTAGACAACCATGTAGCATGTCTCTCTCTCTGGTTCATTGTGGATTTTCAATGTTGTGCTACATTATGGTTAATGACAATTTCTGACATAGAGTCATCACAAAAATAATATGAATGGAGATTTTGAACTCAAGTTCATTGAAAAGTGTGATTGAATATGAGCACATTTTGTAGATGACTAAATAATATGCCTTGCAACTTCCAGTCAGTACTCATGGCAGTGTGTGTGCATTATCAGGCAACCATGATTGTGCTTTTCTAAAGAGTGTTTTATCATTGTATTTATTTCATCTTATGATTTAGTTTACCCTTTGGTCTAATATTCAATTTTCTTCTTCTTTGCAGGCGGAAAAAAATCGAAGAGGAAGCTAGATAATGATAAGAATGCAGCAAAGGAAGGAGATACTGGTAAGAATGGAAAAAATGGAGCAAAAAATAGTGTGCTACATTGTGGTTAATGACATACAGACACAGAGTCATCACATAAATAATATTAATGGAGATTTTAAACTCAAGTTCGTTGAAAAGTGTGATTGAATATGAGCACACACTACCAAAAAACCCACTTTTTCCGGCGGCCAAATCCGCCGGAAA
>NW_020205216.1:0-7632 GCF_001531365.2 Cynara cardunculus var. scolymus | reverse complement strand
ATCAGCGACGGACAACCCTTTCAGCGACGGATCAGCGAGGGAAATTTCCCTCGCTGATACCCATCATTTTTGTAGTTGCATATGATATTATTTTGATGTACTACAATCTTACCTGGTCCAATAAATCGTTGTGTTGACTCCTGACGCTAAATGCTTACCAGGTAAACATTTAAGTAAACAGCCCCTAAAAGTTACAACATCAAGTATCATATAGACACGTAAGTAATGTATTATTGCTACACAGTTGGCCTTTCTTTATATAGTTAATCGATTTTTAGAAACAAATGTACTGTGATTTCATTTGTAAAGCTATATGACAATATGATAATGATGTAGGGTCTTTGTCAGACCGATATTGCAACTCAAAGTACATGCTACTTAAGGTATAATTAATATATCAGTGGTCTATTTCCTACTTTTAGTTACAATTTAGGTGGCGTTTGTTTTTTTAGAGTTGTTGAAGTCTGAAGTCTTATTTCACTCCTGATCAATAAGAGGTGGTGCTAAAGTCTAAAATCTGAATCAATAAGACTATTTTTTTTATAAACTAACAAACGTCTGAAGTCTGAAATCTTAATCAATAGTTTTTTTTATTTGTAAAATCAAGTGCAAACATTTTACAAAATTCTCTTGATTTCCATAAAATTTTCATTACCAAAATTCATCTTAACAATTGCTTAACAGATGAAACACAATAAGAACATTTTGGATATCTTTCAGCCTTCAGATGCTATCAAGAATGCCACCGGTGAGTTTGTTAATAGAGAGATCTAAATTGTTGATAGTGGATAGATCGCCGATATAAGTTCTTGTTTCACATTGATATTCTAAACTAACATATATGTACAGGAATTATATATATATATATATATATATATATTCTAAGCTAACATATACGTATTCTATTTCAAATTTATATATAGAGGCCACATGGACGACTGAAGCTTCTATTACAATGCAAATACTAGAGGAGATTCCGAAACTTTTGAGTATAAAACGCATGACGGAGGGAAGAATGTGGTTGACATGTAGGTGCTTTGATTTTCTACATGTAGTACTTGTTGTAACATTGGTAATTATAAGTGATTATATGCCCACGACACGTGTTACACATGGATACTGCTAAAGAATATGTAAACCTATAGAGTTGCACATATAAAGAATACGTTTGTTTTCATTTGAAAATAACCAAAAAGTCATGTTTAACAGTTAAATAATTATTATTGAAGAATAATTATAAAATATCTACTAAAATTTAATTATGATAATTACAGGGTATTATCTATAAAGAAACATAATTATTAATGTTAGATAATTATATAATTATTTACAGATAAACCTCAAATTTTAGTTGAGTTATGGGTTGACTATGATACTGGTACATATAAATAGGGTGTTAGACCAATTCAGTTTGATGATTCATTCTTTTAGATTTGACTATCAGTTAAACACAGAAAAGAAACCTTTTCCTTTTCCGTGATACACATATCGGATCTGTTCGGTTTCATCCATTGGATACTTTTATTGGATATCGGATATCCGATGAATGATCTGCTGGATCCATCTAGTATGTTAATTCAATCTAATTCTTCAACAATTATACAAATTGATTAATCATTTTTAATATGTGTTAAAACCAACAAAAGAGAAGTTAAAAATTCAAAGCCCCACATAAAACAATTTCCAATTTAATTTGAAACTAAATTAATTGGATGATAGCTGGATAATGGTTGGATGGACATCAAATGATTAATTGGATGTTGATTAGTTCAGTTCAGTTTTGGTCGGTTCTGGACGGTCATCCGAGAACCGACCGATCCAAATTGGATATTGAAATTTTCAATCCGATCCGATACAATTACAATTAGATATCCAATTATGGTCGGTCAGTTCTAATTGGATCAGTCAGTTTCAATTGGATCGTTGATTTATCTGCACACTCCTACTTAAAAATTGTGAATTTCAAGAAAACCCAAATTACAAAATTTATGAAGGTCATTAGCTAAGAAACATCATAAAAACAAATATTTATAATTAAAAATTAAATACACAGAATAATACAAGATTAAACAAATGTTGTCAAAATTTTGTAAAATGTAGAAGCCGGAAGTTGGCAGATGCCTTCTTTCATTTCTTGAATTGGTTTAGGTGAAATGCTCGTTTTGATCATGACTGTGGTCGTTTATAGGCTGAGATGTGCAACTGCAAAGAAGCGCGATGCCAATGATGACCGGAAAACTTAATATGCGAAACTAGCTGGTTTTCAACCGGACTCATAAGTTGAACATCTAGTCATTAAATCATAACTGAGCTTTCCCCTAGTTATCATTATGTTATACAGTTTTTTGAACTGCTTTTTATGCAAGATGAAAAGTAGTTGAGATATTCTTTGCTGCTGCTTAACCTTTTCTTTATGGATTTTTATGCGTCATTGTTGATGCAACTGCTGTTGTTGTGCTCCCTAAGATTTATGGGGATGTGAAACTTGATGTTGTCGAAAACACGTCATTCTGGTACTTGTTCCCCATCTCTCCTTACATTTGTGTTGCATGTTCACTTTGGGGTCAGATTTGCGTACTAATTATTTTGGTCACGTGATAATTCGAGAAGAACGTTAACCTTTCTAACAAGTTCATCGACTAATTTAGTAGCTACGTGATGGAACTGTCGATAATGACTTTACGATTGAAAAGTACTAGTCTTTGGTTGTCAAATAGTGTTCCATTCGTGGTTGATTAACGTCTTGCTTTTTTGTAAAGGGAGGGAGTAGGCGTATGCGGTCTTTTTTTTTTGATTCACCTGGATATCCAACCCACTATGCGAGCCGACTAATCCCAGGGTGACCACCTGCTTTGCTTTGCAGATAGTCCGGAGTCGCCGCATTTGAACCTCCATAGTCCGTGGCCACAAGGGAATTTTTATTCCTCCTTAGATTTGAACCTGGAACCTCCTGGTACTTTTGACCTTTGGAGCGTGTGCAGTCTTTAATGGATGCTTTTGGTCACATTGTTCATACGGATATCTCTTGATGCGGGTACTGTAGTGCTTGCTTTGTTAAGTGATGAGTTGATTTTGAGTTTTGAATTAAATAGGTGTGGAAAGGACGGTGTTTTCGTGTTTTCATTTTTATTCATAGATGGGAACACAAAACATTGTCGGTATCAAGCATAGAGTTTTTTTCCTGTATATAATATGGATTTATGGTCTTTTTATACAGTTTTTAACAATGAACCGTGTAAAAATGTCACATATTTTACACAGTTGCTTTAACTATACGAAAAAAGTTGCATCTTTTTAAATAGTTTTACCTAGCAACCATGTAAATGTGGGCATCTTCCCATCTCTCACACGTTTTCTAAATCCGTGTAAGAAGGCAACACACTTTTTTACACAATTACATGGTGATCTTTTATCCGGTAAGAGCAAAGGCAAGGACTGATGATCTTACACGGTAAGTGAGAGCGACAACTCTTATCACAGTTGGCGCTTCTCGGGTAAATTGTCGTATACGATATCTTTTTGGTGGACTAAAATCTTACCCCATAAATAAATGATAATATTGAATTTTACTGATAAGCATTTATCCGAATAAACGTATGGTAAATGGCAAATAAGATAAATCACTTGCACAATTCTATTCTTCCATCATTCCACATGCTTACAAGACAAATGCCTTGATATAGGTGTCTTTAACATAGAACCACCTACCAAAAGAAAAAGCCCTATAAGAAAAGAATTAACCAACCGAAACCACAACAGAGTGAAATAGGTTGTAAAAGAGCAGTTTACCTAAACATTTATTCAGTAAATGTCTAACAGTTAAATTTAATACTATTATTTATTTTATTGGATAAAAATTTAGTCTATTAAAACAATATCGTATGCAAAAATTTAACCGGTAAGCGTGAATTGGGTAAAAGTCGTCGCTTTTATTTACGAGGTAAGATTATTGGTCATTACCATATTTTATTGATTAATGGAATATAATTTGATAATAGCTTACCAAAGTAAACATTTGATAAATGACCCAATAATGGGTTATATTTTATACCCAAAGCGTCAATAAAATAACAAAAATTAAAAAGTAAAATTAAAATGAAGATACATATTATATATATATATGTATGTATGTATATATATATATATATGTGTGTGTGTGGGGGGGTAAACCCTAAATTAAAATCAAGACTTTTTACCGTCTCTCCTTCGTCTTTCCTTTTTACCCTTCAATCTCACAAAATCTCTTTACACCGTCGCCGGCGAGCCTCTTCTTTTTCCGATCTTCATATCTCGCTTGCTTTCGAGGTGCTTGGATCAACCTAACAGTATACGAGTTTATGCCATGGAAGATGGGGGAGTTTCTACAGAGCTGTTTTCTTTTCACAAACCTAGAAAACGTAAGATCCCATGGCTCTGATCTTGCTCTGATTGTTGGAATCGGTGGTCTCGGAATTGTTTTTCACATTATAATCAGGTAAAACTCATTCCTTCCATCTATTTTTCAATTTTAGTTCACATTCACAGCTAGGGTTTATGTTGCAACTCCATATTATTGCTTTATTTTTTACTCAAATTAGACTGATATTTGTGGGATTTATTACGAATCGTTGCTAAAACACAACATTTTATTCTGGTATCTGAACTTTTACTTGTTAAATATTCCAGGGTTTTTAAAATTGGGTTTTTTAATTCATATATTTGTGCATATGGGGTTCGGTTTCATATAGTTGCATATGGATATGTAGATTCACATTTGGTTATATGTATATGGTTAATAATAGTGATGGCCAAACCGGCCCGGACTAGACCGGGATCGCCGGAGGACTGGGACAGGTAAGGACCGGTTATAAGACTGAAATATGGGACCAGTTATGGATTTGGGGTGTTTGCGGGACCGGGACCGGGACCGGGACCGGGACCGGGACCGGTTATGGATCGGCCCGGCCTGGCCCATTTTTTAAAAAATGTAACTATTTTTTTTAAATATAGCCCTTTTTTTGGGATTTTTTTTGTATTTTTTGCTTTCTAAACACTATATATAAGTATCTTAGTTAAGGGATTTACATATCAAGTTCTCGATTCATAAAAAACGCAAAAAACGTTCACAATTATCAGTTTCTCGCTATATTTTGTAAGACAATGTAATTTTAATTATAATAAAATGCATTTTTAAAGTATATTTGGGTGACCCAATTACAATTTTCATAATGTATTAAAAATATATATCATTAAAAAAATTACCGGTTGGCACCGGCGGCCCATAACCGGTTACAATAAAGCTTGACCGGGCTCAACTTTTCAAGCGGGACCGGGACCGGTTATGAGAAATCTTGGGACCGGCCTGACTCGGGACCTGTTTTGGCCATCACTAATGGTTATTGATAAGTGGGTTCTTTTTATATGGATGTATACATATAGATTAGGAATAACTAGTTGTCTACCCGTGCAATGCAGCGGGAGCCATTAATTTTAACGATTTTGAAGTTCCACTGGTTTTATAAGATACGATTTAACGATGATATAAGTTGCATTTGGTTTTTACATATTAATACAATTTGAATAAATAAGAGTTATGGTTCCAATTACAGACTATCGATGAAAAAAATTGTATGACAGTTTAAAATCCAATATATTTAAAATCTAACATATTTAAACGACTCCACAAATGTGTTCGATTTACACCAAGAGCAAAGAACCAAGAAACTTGAGTTTTAAGATAAACAYTCAAAACCAATAAAGAAAACTACAAATTTGATAGATCATTAGCCATGAAAAGATCAAAAAAATGGGTTTTAGAATGAAATTTCAACTTCTTACCCTCTTTCTTGTCCATAAACTCAGATTAAGGTTGAATTAATACATGTATATATATATTTCAAAAAAAAAAAACTCAAGAACATATTAATTCAGAACATATTATACAATGCAATTTGGACAGCCTAACCCTAAAATATATAATATATATATATAAATAAATAACTATAAGATTATAAATCGTAAATATTAAAAATATTTTTTCACAGTATATATAATATATAATAATATAATTAAGTCAAAAACTATTTAATATTAGACTCATTTCGAATGTATTAACGAGACGATTATAATGGTGTAACTTGTTAAAATAAAAATGTATTTTTTGAACATGTTTTAATTGATATACGATTATGTATGATAATTTGATAAAGTTAGTGAAAAATGGGGTTGCTCCCTCGGCAAAACTAGGATAAAGTTGAGCCAATTCCAATAGACTTATTGGAGGGTCCCATTGGCGTGCATCCAGTAGTTTTAAAATGAAACATTTAAAAATAAAAGACATAAAGTAAATTAATTAATTAATTATGGGGATATAAAGTGTAAATTTAAAATTATAATTTTAAAAAAATCGGTTCAATGTGAGGGTGAGTTTATGTGACATCCGGAAATTTAAATACCAGGTTAGTAGCTAAATAGCACTTTAGAAATATTATTAACACTCAAGTAGAGCGATTAGAGCTTAAGTAGTTAGAAATCCCGGTTGGTTGCGTAGAAAACACTGTTATGACCCGTAACGAACCGGATCGCCTTATAAAATGCCAAACACTCCAAATAATTTTTAAAACTTGCATAAAATATAAAGTCTACATATTTTAAATATTTTTACTTAAATTATATTTTATGAACTTATTTATCTCATAAAATAAGAATTTGGGTTTTTTTTTCTCAATTTCTCACAAAAATACCCAACACCTTAAAGTATGGGCTAATTTTATTACAAATTTTTTTTAGAGCAAGGCCTAGAGGCCCATCTTGTGGCCGGCCCCTCCCCTCTTGTGACAGCAGTCAAATTTGAGATCCCAGGTTAGCTTTTATTAAGATTATATTAGTGTTATTGAAGTTAATTTATAAGATTAGGAGTTAGTTAGGTTAGTTTAGTTAAAAAAATTTAAAAATTTCCGGCAGTTGCTTAAAAAGTCCGGTTCCGACCTGAAATTATCTGAAACGTCCTATACAGTACCAAATGCTCTAATTTATACCCAATATATATAAAACACTAAGTTTTAGTGTTTTAAATATAAAACCTTTCTATTTACATAAATTTAGTCATCGTGGGTTTTTAGAGTGAAAAAAAATGTCAAAATTGAGAAAATGGGCTTTTGTGCATTTTSGGTTTAGTTTTTATAAAAAAAAAAACTTGTTAGAGGGTGGGCTTGGGCTCCCTATGGCCGGCCCCTCCCCTCTCATTTCCCTCCTTCCACATATAAATAACATCATTTTCCATTAATCCTCATTATTCCTTTATTCAAAATTTAAAAATTCTCTCATTTTCCTCTCCCTAGAAAACTCAAGGGTCACCTTGAGAACCCTCCTACTCCTTCATCCATATTCAGCCGATTTCTTCACTTATCTTCATCATATTGGCAAGATTTTGAAGATACAACAATCCTCTCCTTCAATAACAAGGTAATGCATTCATCCCTCCATCTTTTCTTGTAGGTTTTGGGGAGAAAAACCCACTTTATTGTATTCTTCATCTTCTATTCTCTATATTTCGTAAATATTGAGTCTCAAGGTGAGATTATACACCAAAAACATGTAAAAATGTTTATTTGATGGTGGTAATCCATGACCCAAACATTAGAACTCAAAAAG
>NW_020205215.1:5026-7336 GCF_001531365.2 Cynara cardunculus var. scolymus | reverse complement strand
GTATATGACCCCGAACTCTGGCTTTTCAAGAATCATATAGACTGGATAAGCTTTAATATCTTCTAATTCTTGATTTGGTCTTTTCAGATTGATGATCCGTTGATTGTCTTCAAGGCCCATTTGAACAACAATGGCCATAGCCAATTTCACATGACAACGCATAAATCTCTTGATGGCTTCAAGAGCAATCAGTTCTCCTTCATTCGTGTTGGTCATGTTTCTAATTTCGAAGTACATATATTCAAGATCTTCCAAGTATAAGCTTGAAAAATCAACTTCGCTGAATCTCCAAATCTGACCATCCTGTCTAGTAACTGTAAACACAGGATACCAGATTCTTAGAAGCTTCTGAGCATCAATTTGTTTGATCGTGACGACCCGATGCTTGGTACGCACTTCACTTATCGGTAGACGCTTGGCTTTCAAAAGGTGTATGTATTCAATGCGGTAATCTTTGGTCTGACGATGAATGCCAGGAACTTTATCACCGCTCAGAGCTTTTCGATGTCGGATGAAAAATTCCAAAGTAGATATCTTCTAAATATGGCTCTCGGATTCTTTCTCTGTCATAACCAGGAAAGTTCGCTCTGATATGAAATGGCACATAATTCTTTGTGAAGATTTCAGTAGGATCAACAGGTTCACTTGGAGCAGGGATGTCTGATACATCAGGTAGATCTGCAGTGGAAGATTCTGGAATAGTCTGACGGTCACTTTGAACAGGAAAGACTGGATCTTCATCATCTATATCAGCTTCAAAATCAAAGTAGATTCCAGCTGACTCGTCAATGTTGTCAATATCTTCTCTAAAATCTTTTTCTCCACCCAGAGTGGTAGAGAACACATCATTGAAACCTACATTGGCAGACAAGTCCAATAACATCCTTGTTCCTACTGTGGAGTCCGCCGACTTTTCAATCATTGGCTTGATCGTAGGATTTGTCTCCATTTCTTTATCTTCAATCACAATGGCCTCAATTGTTCTTTCCTGAACAAATTCCAGGGCAGAAGCTTCAACAATAACATCTTGAGTTGATGGCTCCTCTCCAACCCTTGCAGCTTGCTCAGATGTCTCGGCCAATCTCTGTCTCTTTCTCTCCCCCTCATGACTATCTGGATCATCCGGATTGTCATGCCTTCGTTTAAGAGATATGGCCTGAGATCTGCAAGTTTCTTCTAAGGTAGACACCCGTTCAACTAGGGCATCCATTGAACTCTTTAGATCTTGGGTATTGGATGTGATTAACTTGCTAACTTTAGAAAAGCCAGAAGTAACCACATCTTGAAAAGCCAAAAATTCTGAGGCTCGAACAAAAGGGTTAACGTCTAATTGTTGTCGTAAAAGGCCAACCAAATCTGCATCTTTAGCGTCTGGATTTTGAGATGCCATCAATTTTGCATATAGTAACGATTTAAGTTCATCCACCGATTGTTCTTGTACTGACGGTTCAGGTACATGTGGTGGTGATGGCGCAGATGGTGGCTCTTCTTTTACAGTTTTCTTTCCCTTCAGACTGGCCATTTGAGCATCCATATTATCTTGAACAGCCTTTAGGGCGCCGTCCAAATATTCCCTTGACACAAAGTCAGGTAAATTCACACCTGGATCACTTAGATTACCAGTTGTAACAACAGTTGAATAAACTGTTGTGCCTATATTCAATGTTGGCATAATGTTAGCATTGGTAGGATTTCCGACCTGTCCTTGTGAAATGTCCAAAGACACCACTGCGGTCGTTCCGGCAGGTTCACTAAGAACTGCACTTGGAGCAACAGATGCTCTTGACTCATGTGTACCTAAGTGTATCCACTCTAGACTCGAGGTGCACAGAATCGAAGTCGTAGGCTAGGGCAGCGGCAGCGGCCTACTTATTTCAATAACTACATTCTCCAAATGAGAAGTAGTTAGAAGATGTGCTCTATCCTCTTGTTCAATTGAAACAACTGGTTGTTGAGAACCAATTGAGTGGATGGGTAGGGTGTGCATTTGCATAGCTGGGCTAGCTATGTCTTGTTCAATACCAACATTCAACGAATGAATGTCAGTAGCAGATGTAGGTACCCGGCTATGTGTTTCAGCTTGGAAAGGAGCTTGATACTCTTTTTCTGCTCCACTCTCACCCTCTCCATATTATTCTACGTCCCTTTCACTCACTCTCTCAACATTTTCAACTACAACTCCCTCATCTTCTTCTATGTTAGGTAAATCTTGAAGAATACGATCATAATCATCAACATCGTCAATATTGAATGACAATGAACGTAAGCTCGGACAAGGCTGTTGAGTTGAATATTCTGGAAAAATATCAT
>NW_020205215.1:0-4596 GCF_001531365.2 Cynara cardunculus var. scolymus | reverse complement strand
GATCTGATCAGCTAAGGCAATAAGTTCTGGTGGTACTGGCATTATAGAATCCAAATCTTCCACTTCTGTATGCTGTCGAATTCTGGTCATGGTGAATGTCGGCCCTTTTTCGGAATTCTGACCGGAATATCTTCGTTAGCATTCATCATAGCTTTAATGAACAGTTGTAGAAACCTCTAAAAGGACACAAACTTCCGGGCTTTAGACGAAAATCTTTTTGCATTGACCAGCTCTACCAATTCATTCCATATGACTAAAGCATAGTCATAGTTTCTTGAGAAGACAATGCCATGAAAGAATTTAAGAAATGAGCTACTACAAGTATCTATGCCCGCTGTCTTTGACGTCAGGCATCTATTCAGAATTGGGAACAACAAGTGCCAGATTGATGGAAGGAATCGTCTTTTGAATTGAGTTGGATTATTCAATTCTGCCGAGTATCCTAGACGTTTGATATTCAAACAGAGTTGTTCATCTAATACAAAGTCTTCAAAACCAGTAGAGCCTGGTCCGGGCAGACGAAGAATTCTTCTTAGATGTTTCAATGTCAGACGACTGACATATTCGTCAACTTCTCCTTCAAAGTAAATGGTGTCCCCGTCTTTTTCCAAAGTGAGTGTACTCCAGAATTGTTGAAGATACACCATCGGAACAGGTTTATTAGCAGATAAAGAATATGCTATTTGGTGGCCTTTCAGAATTTCTAGGATGATAGGGTATTCGGCTGGCATAGCAAAAGAAAAGACATGGTTATTTGGCTTTATGTCTAGGTATTTATCTGAGGGAAAAGTGTTTCAGAAGCAATGGGTTGGCTAGGCGGGTGAGTTGGGATATTATCTGATCTGACAGAAGGAACGTGAGATTCCTCGTCAGATTGATGTCTTTGATCCGCCATTAACCTGTAAAAATTCTAAAATATTAGAACCCATTTTATTCAAGAAATTTGAATTAAAAAAAATAACAACACAACAAGATTAAAAACAAAACAAAAAAATAAACTCTAAAAAAAATATTGAAACTAGAAAAAAAGAAAAAAAAATGAGAAAAAAATAAAACAAAAAAAACACTAATCCTAAACAAATCAAAAAATGAAACAAACACTTAGGCAAAAACACTTAGAAAAAAAATTGAAACATATTGACCGGATTAGAAGTCCGGACAACAAAGAGAAACTACAAACACTTAGAAGAAAAAAAAAGGTTTGTGACCGGATTAGAAATCCGGACAACAATGAAAAAACAAACCAAAAATACTAAGTCTAATAGAGAAGAAATAAACCGGACAATCATCAACCGGATTAAGGTTGATCGGAGTAAACTCCGATCACCTTGTCCGGTGAGATATCCGATCAAAACTAAACTAAGACTTAAAAAAACTAACATACTAAACGAAATCAAAAAGACACAAACAAATAACAAAGATAAAACTTATTTTATTATTATTAAGCCTTTTATGGTTCATTTTAAGTTCCCATTCAAGTTCGATTCAATATGATTAACAAAACAGTCCAATCAGTCCAAATGTCCAAAACGAATCCAATACGATCAAGGAATATGAATAATAGAATCAAATGAAATAAACCTTGATGAGTAAAGTGATGGAACAGTAGGTGAAACAGTCTGAGCGATAAACCAGAGAGATGAGTGAAGAAGACAATGAATAGTAAATGAAGATAAAAAGTAAAAAGTAAAAAAGTAAATGATGTATCCTACCATTCGTTCTACTTTGACATTCTCAGGCTTCAAAGCCTCAATATGCCATTTCCGAATATCATCAAATAAATTATTTTTAACCGACGTGTGAGTATAGAAGTCCAGAATACGTCTTCCTACTAAGAGCATCTGCCACTACATTGGCTTTACCTGAACGCTAAAGTATCTCACAGTCGTAATCTTTAATGAGTTCCATAGGATGTTGTTGACGCATGTTCAAGGTCTGTTGATCAAATAAATACTTTAAGCTCTTGAGATTAGTATAAAGTTGACACTTCGTTCCATTGAGATAGTGTCGCCAAAGCCTAAAAGAAAATACCACCGCTCAAGGTCATGAGTAGGGTAGTTCTTCTCATAATCTTTCAATTGGCGAGAAGCATATGCAATCACCTTGCTTCGCTGCATCAAGACACATCCAAGACCAAGTCGAGATGCGTCACTATATACTATAAAGTCTTCGTTACCCTCAGGTAGAGCAAGTATAGGCGCGTGTGTCAGAAATTCCTTTAAAGTTTGAAATGCTCGATCTTGGGCCTCATTCCATTCAAATTTAGCATCTTTACGAGTCAAAGAGGTTAGTGGTACTGCGATCTTAGAGAAGTCCTTGATAAATCGTCGATAGTACCCTGCTAGACCCAGAAAACTCCGAACTTCCGAAGCATTCTTTGGTTGCTCCCATTCTTGAATTGCTTCAATCTTGGCTGGGTCTAAAGAAATACCGTCTCCGGATACGGTATGCCCCAAGAATTGTACTTGGCGAAGCCAGAATTCATATTTCGAGAATTTTGTATAGAGTCGTTCTTTTCTCAACAATTCTAGCATTTGACGTAAGTGTGAAGCGTGTTCGTTTTCGAACTTTGAGTAAACCAAAATATCATCGATGAATACAATCACAGACTTGTCGAGCATAGGATAGCATACTCGATTCATTAAGTCCATAAATGCTGCAGGTGCGTTTGTAAGTCCGAATGGCATTAAGAGGAATTCGTAATGCCCATAACGGGTCCGAAAAGCAGTCTTGGGTACATCGTCCTCCCGTACCTTGAGTTGGTGATAGCCAGACCGTAAGTTGATTTTTAAAAAATATCTCGCTCCTTGCAACTGATCAAAAAGATCGTCAATTCGCGGTAATGGATATTTGTTCTTTAGAGTTACCTTGTTAAGCTCACAGTAATCTATATACATCCGGAAAGTTCCGTCTTTCTTCTTAACGAACAGGACTGGAGCACCCCAAGGAGATGTGCTTGGTCGGATAAAACCCTTGTCCAACATGTCTTTCATTTCCGCAGCTGCAAGACGATACGGTGTCTTTGCTATCGGAGCTGCACCCGGTATCAAGTCTATACGAAATTCTACTTGACGATCGGGTGGCAATCCAGGCAGATCATCCGAAAATACATCCAGATATTCACAAACAATCGGAACGTCCTTCACCGTCTTCTTCAATTCCTTCGCCGCATCCATAACATAGGCTAGAAAAATTGAGCAACCTTTGTTTAGATAACGACGAGCTTTTAGCATAGAGATTACCTTTATGTCGATCACACGCCGCTCCCCGTAAATGTATAAATAATTCCCCTCGCTAATTGGTATCCGAATCATTCGTTTTGAACATATGATGTTGGCTTGATTCTTTGCCAACCAATCCATACCAATAACAACATCGAATCCATGTATATCAGTTGGAATGAGATCGATAAGAAATTCATAGTCATCTAAAAGCAATGTACACCCTCTAAATACCTTATCAGCAACTAATGGTACTCCGCTAGCAGTGTCAACAGTGAAAGGTTTTTCAAGCATAGTAGGCACGGGTTCAATATAACGAACATAATCATTTGACACAAAATTGTTGTACCAGAATCAAATAAAATACGAGCAGACCAAGAATAAACAAGAAATATACCCATAACAACGTCGGGATCGTTCATAGCTTCCTTCGCGGTAATTTGAAACGCCCTGGCATGAGGTTTCAGAACCTCCTTCTTTTTGGTCGAAGCCCCCGCTGTATGTATCGGTCGTTGCCTCAATTGTTGTACCAACCCCTTACTCTCCTCCAATCTATTTTTTGAACATTCTCGCATACGATGACCTAACACACCACAATAATAACATGCCTTTTCTCTAAGAGGGCACTGAGTTCGTATGTGCCCAGCTTCACCACAACAAAAGCATCGTACATAAGTTTGATCACCAGTACATGGTCCCTGGTGATTCTTGCCACATCGGTTGCAGTTCCGTGGTGTATTTGACTGCATTGTATAAGCCTGTGAGGTAGTATGTGGTGTATTATGCGATTGAGCTAGTCTCGACTTGAAGAATCGAGATGATTTAGATGTCGAGGTCGAGAAGGTTCTCTCAACTCTCGATTGTTTCTCCGGTACATTAGAACCATCAGGGAGACTCAGGTCATGCTCTCGTTTCCATGCATACTCAACTGCTTTCGTAAATGATGGTACGTCGCGATTGGTGACAAAATCGCAAATATTTCGTCAAAGACCGTTGACGAAATGATTAATCTTATCCTTTTCACTTGGTACGAACCTTTGGGCAAACTGAAGCTTCCGATTGAACTCTATTTCATATTCAATCACCGACATGAATCCCTGTTTGAGCTCTAGGAATTCCTTCTCAAGCTTTTGTTTCAGATCATCCGGACAATATTGTTCGAAGAACAACACTTGAAACTCTTCCCATGTCATTCTATCCTGAGTATTAGGATCCATTGATCGATATGTGGCGTTCCACCAAGTGAGTGCACGATCGGTAAATGTTGCTGTAGCATAACGTACTTTATCCTCCTCCTGCACGTAAACAATCCTGAATACTTTTTCAGTGTTTTTGACCCATTGCATTGCAAGTACTGGGTCCGTCTGTCCCGAGA
>NW_020205214.1:4326-7671 GCF_001531365.2 Cynara cardunculus var. scolymus | reverse complement strand
AGCATCCAAGCTTCAATATATAGCAAAGCATATAGGGAAGTAATTCACATAATGCTCTATCCCTTATTATCATTACCTGCACATATATTTTTGAAAACACAAAAAATGAGGGCTAGACATGAATGTCTAGTGAGGTTCTCTTTTTATGTAATGCAGGGTGAAGATCACCAAAACATATATTTCAAATACTCCATAGGTAACAAATTCTAAATCATAATCCATTTCGGTCCATTGGGCCTCTGGTTCCAAACACCACATTTATAATTATTTTACTAAACATGACCAGAGCCCTTCTAGTTCCTTTACCAGAGCCTTTGGTTTCAAACCACACTTGTAATTTATTTAAAGAACGAGGACCAGAGCCCCTCTGGTCTCTCTACCAAAGCTTCTGGTTTCTCAACCAGAGCCTCTAGTTGCACTACCAGAGCTTCTGGTTTAAAAGAAAAGACCAACCAGAGCCCTTCTGGTCTGTTTTTAATAAAAAGATTCTAAGTATAAAATTCTTTGAATTATCTTTTAAAATGTAAATTTGACACAGAGCTCGCTTCTTACAAATACAGAGCCTCCGGTTTAACTAAAACTTTGTAAAAGACTTGTATAATTTTCAACCCATTATCCAGAGCTTCTGGTTCTATATTGAGGTCCAACCAAAGCCCCCTCTGGTTCCTTACAAGGAACAACCAGTGCCCCTCTGATTCCTTATAAAATGAACATTCGTATCCAAAACACTTTTAACCAAAACCAATGACCATAGGCCATATTTTCTCATAACCATAACATCAATACTACTATTTCCAATAAGAACAACATATCTTAATCCTCAAATCACCAAGAAGTGAGAACTCCAATATGTTGTAATCTTATTAGATATGATAGCAAGAGTTATACCATGCACACACACACAACGACCATCCTTATTACTTCCATCAATCCCCTGTTTATAGCAATAGCTATCCATCACACACAACGACCATCYTTATTTCTCYTGAAATTCATATGAACTATTTCATCCAATGACAGGCTGCAGACCTTTTCGTCAGAGTGAACCTCRTTCATAGTTTTATCMAAAATCTATAGACTATTTCATCYAATGACGGAACAAAATCACATACGTCAGAGTRAASMTCGTCTATARTTTTAACCAAATCATATTCTCAACACAGGTTTATATTCAATCCTTTCAATCCATAAGAACAATCTRTTCTTCATATGATTTCTCAATCGTCTGTTTTTGCTTAATCCTCAAAACRAAATAYCAAATCCAAACTGTTCCTTSAAACACAGTTCTTGCTCAATTCACAAAAACAGTTTCTTTTAAAAACCGTTTAAACAGTTCTACTGGATTCTTTTAAATTTAAACCCATCAATATTCCATAATTTATAGAATCAAACAGTAGATAAAACTCACAATTTTTAATCGACGGTAGTTTAAAACTCACAGGTTATATCAAAAACAGTAGTTAAACTCACCTTAAAATAACAGATTCTGCAGATTATCACGCAGCAAATCACAAAATCTTTAAATAGCGATATTCTTCAAGAATATTTTTCAAGACCTTCTTTCAAGAACACTTTCACCGTCTTTAAATTTCTCTTGTWTATTTTGTAAAATAGTGAACTGATAAGGTCCTTACCTTATCCTCTTTCTTTTATACATAGGATGAGGCGGTGGTAAATATCTTTCAATATAAAATCATTTAGGCGGTGGAAAGATAAAACTTTATAATCAACCTTTCTTAACCATGAAGGTTTGGTATATAATATTCCCACATATTATTATCATATAACCGCGTATAAACTTTGCACATGCATGTATAATATCCAATTACCACACATGTGGACATAATTCATGCATTTATCTTTAAGACAACATGCATGCTATCACATAATTCACATAATGAACACATAAATTTACCTCAACCCAGGTTTGCAGAAAACCCAGTTATAACATTCACTTCCCCTTAAAAGAATTACGTCCCGGAAGTCACTCAAATAACCATGGATATTGGGTTCTCATATCAGACTCCAGTTCCCATGTTGCCTCTGAACCCTTATGAAAATGCCACTGTACTTTTACCAGACTAATATCTTTATTTCTCAAGGCCTTAGTCTTTCTATCAGTTATTGCTTCTGGTGTCTCGATGAAATTCAACTTATTATCATGTTTGATCTCAGGAAGTGGTATCGCTAGACTTGGGTCTGCCAAACACTTACGCAGATTTGATACATGAAAGGTGCTGTGAATCTGACTAAGTTCTTCTGGTAGTTCCAATTAATAGGCTACTGGCCCAACTCGTTTGCAGATTCTGAAGGGTCCAATATATCTTGGGCTAAGCTTTCCTTTCTTCCCAAACCTCATAACACCCTTCCATGAAGATACCTTCAACATTACAAAATCACCTATGTTAAACTCAATCGGTTTTCTCCTTTTGTCAGTATAATTCTTTTGTCGATCTTGAGCAGTCTTAATTCTTGCTCGAATTTGTTCAATCCTTTCGGATGTTGTTTGTACAATTTCTGGCGCGGTTAACTGTTTTTCACCTACCTCATTCCAACACAACAGTGTCCGACATTTTCTGCCATACAAGACTTCATAAGGTGCTGCTTGAATGCTGGAGTGATAACTGTTATTGTAGGCAAATTCTATCAATGGTAAATGTTCATCCCATGATCCTCCAAAGTCAATRACACAAGTTCTCAACATGTCTTCAAGAGTTTGGATGGTTCTTTCAMTTTGTCCATCCGTTTGTGGGTGATAAGCTGTACTCAATCTGATTTGAGATCCCAAAGCTCTTTGTAGACTTTCCCAGAATTTGGAAGTAAAACGATTGTCACGGTCAGAAATAATGGACAATGGAACACCATGTCTGGTCACGATTTCCTTGATGCATAATTGAGCTAACTTTTCCAATGAATAAGTCTCTTTCATTGATAGGAAATGTGCAGACTTTGATAGACGATCAACTATTACCCATATTGCATCATAACCCTTTGTTGTTCGGGGTAGTTTCATGATGAAGTCCATTGTAATGTGATCCCATTTCCAGATTGGTATCTCTAATGATTGCAAGTTTCCATAAGGTCTTTGATGTTCAGTTTTAACTTGTAAGCAAGTTAAGCATTGCTCCACATACCTTGCTATGGTTTTCTTGAGACCTGGCCACCAATAAAATGCCTTCAAATCTTTGTACATTTTGTTGGTACCTGGATGTACTGAGTAACGAGACTTGTGGCTTTCATTTAGGATAGTTTCTCGTGTATTCCCATAACTTGGTACCCAAATTCGTCCTTGCAAGCATAAAATTCCTTCATTGTTGGTTTCCATAATATAAATTATTTTTCCCA
>NW_020205214.1:0-3491 GCF_001531365.2 Cynara cardunculus var. scolymus | reverse complement strand
CTGTATTCCTCTTTCTGATATCACGTGCCCCAAAAACTGAACTTTTCGCAACCAGAACTTGCATTTTGACAGCTTAGCATATAACTTTTCTTTTCTTAAGAGACTCAGGACCAAACGGAGGTGCTCTGCATGTTCTTCCTCTGTCTTTGAATAAATTAAAATGTCATCGATGAATACAATCACAAACTTATCAAGATATTCTCGACATACTTTGTTCATTAAGTCCATGAAGGCTGCGGGTGCATTAGTTAATCCAAAAGGCATAACCAAACATTCATGATGTCCGTACCTTGTTCTAAAAGCAGTCTTAGGAATGTCTTCATTTCTTACCTTTAGTTGGTGATATCCAGATCGTAGATCAATTTTGAAAAAGTGGCTAGCCCCTACTAACTGATCAAACATATCGTCTATCCTAGGTAATGGATATTTATTTTTGATCGTTAGTTTGTTGAGTTCTCGGTAATCTATACACATTCGCATAGACCCATCTTTCTTTTTCACAAATAGAATTGGGGCTCCCCATGGTGATGTCCTTGGTGTAATAAAGCCTTTATCAAGTAGATCTTCTAACTGAGTGACTAATTCTTTCAACTCTGGTGGGGCTAATCTGTATGGTGCTTTGGCTACAGGCATTGCCTCGGGTAAGAGATCAATTCTGAATTCTATATCTCTATCTGGTGGAAGACCAGATAAATCTTCTGGAAATACTTTTGGAAAAACACGGACCACTGGAATCAATCTCTGTTCTTCTTTTTCCTTTTTGGCATTGATTACATAGGCCATAAATCCTTGACACCCCTTCTGCAGGCATCTTCTGGCTTTCATTACTGATAACAAACCAATGTAATGACTCTGATGGTCACCAATAATAACAATTGTTCTTCTGTCTGGTAATACTATTCTAATCATCTTTTTATTGCAAACAATGCTAGCTTGGTTTTCGGCCAACCAGTCCATCCCTACTACTACATCAAAATCTTTCATAGGCATGAGAAATAGTCTGATGGGTAGCTTATATCCCTTAACCATAATGATGCAGTCTTTAAACACATAATTCACAGATACTTGATCGTTAGCAGTAACAACTACCAACTTGTCGTCAAGTGGTACAGAATTCATACGAGCATATAAAGCAAATGATGGAGATACAAACGAGAAATTTGCGCCCGAGTCAAATAACACTTTAGCATGAAATGAGTTCACAAGAAAAGTACCTGTTACTACATCGGGTGTAGTTTCTGCTTCATGTTTGGTCATTTGAAAAGATCGACCCCGCGCCCCACTCGATCCTCTGCCCATACTTGGTCTCCCACGGCCGGTCGAAGTATTGCTTCCCATAGTGAGCTGTGGAGTTTTCAATTGTGGGCAATTGTTCTTAAAATGATCTGGTGAATTACAATGGAAACATTTTCTGTTTTGTCGGCAGAAATTTGAAGTATGCCCAATTTCACCACAATTAAAACATTTTATGGGTTCTGGTCGACATTCTCCTCGGTGGTACTGTCGACACCGGGGACATGCTCTTTCTATCGGTCTCTGCATTGCTCTATTATTAAACTTGGTAGTTTTTGATCCTCGATAACTAGCTGAAGATCCTTCCCATTTTCTTTTCTCCATCTGCTTCCCTTCTTCGCTTCTATTCTTATTTCTTTCGGTGATCTCTGCTGCATCTACTGCCATTGGAAAGGTAGCAGGATTCATTGCTATAACAAATTCTCTGATGGATGGTTTTAGATCCGAAATATATCGTTCTACTTTTCTAGCCTCTGTTGAGATGTAATGCTCAGCAAACCTTGAATATTCTATGAATTTCTCTGTGTATTCTCTAACTAACCAAGAGTTCTGTTCCAACTTTAATAAATTCTCTTCTATCTGTCTGACCGCTGTTTTAGGACAAAATTGTTCTTTAAATCTATTTACAAACTCCGCCCATGCCATCGTTTGTAAGATATCTGTTTTGGCCAATGATTCCACCTCCCACCAAAACAAAGCATTTGACTTTAAAATAGAGACTGCAAATCTGACTTTATCTGATTCTGCACATCGAATGATGTTGAATACAGACTCTATCTCTTTGATCCAACACATAGCTTTAATCGGATCTCTGTCTCCTGAGAAGGTTGGTGGTTTGCAAGTTAAAAACATTTTTATGTCTCCTTCTCTATTATTGACAACTGGAGCTGCTGGGTTAATTTCAACTCTGCCAGTCTCGATTCTGGCAGTAATTCCCATAATGGAAGTCAAGGTTTCCCTTAGCTTTCCCATTTCTTCAGCAAACATGTCTCTGGTCACGTATTCTGGTTGGGGTATCTGTTCCTGATTCATATTTTCATAATTAGATTCTGCTTGATCTGTATTGTTTTCTGGTTGACTAGCTCTGCCTTGACCTCTGCCTCTGCCCCTTCCTCTGCTTCCGCCTCTGCCCTCAGAGGTACCAATAGGAGCTATAATAGGAGAATCTTCTTCTTCATTAGTGGGGTTGGGGAGGGTGACCCTCTCTGACCTTCTAGATCTACTTGTCATTTGTAGATTTCAAAATTCATAAAAAAAATCTTCACATTCCCAAATATAATAAAGTTTCCAAGTTCAGTTATGTACCTGTAAATTCAAAATTACATTGGCCAGATGTAATCCGAAAATACCTTACACACTGATCTCTTAACTTATCATATTTATTCCAAAGGTGGTAACTATGTCTGGGACCCTAATATGCAATGAAACAGTTTAAGTCTAGGCATCATGCATGTGAATACCTAAATCCCATAAACTCAGGCTCTGATATGAACTCTGTAACGCCCCCCAAACCATACATTGCATATAACATATATATCATACATAGAATACATGTTATCTCCCACATAGGTCCATAATACAAAAGTCTATAAATTACATAGACCAAAAAAAAATTCCAAAAGTACATGCTCTTGTATCCCAGCATCCAAGCTTCAATATATAGCAAAGCATATAGGGAAGTAATTCACATAATGCTCTATCCCTTATTATCATTACCTGCACATTTATTTTTGAAAACACAAAAAATGAGGGTTAGACATGAATGTCTAGTGAGGTTCGCTTTTTATGTAATGTAGGGTGAAGATCACCAAAACATATATTTCAAATACTCCATAGGTAACAAATTCTAAATCATAATCCATTTCGGTCCATTGGGTCTCTGGTTCCAAACACCACATTTAGAATTATTTTACTAAACATGACCAGAGCCCTTCTAGTTTCTTTACCAGAGCCTTTGGTTTCAAACCACACTTGTAATTTATTTCAAGAACGAGGACCAGAGCCCCTTTGGTCTCTCTACCAAAGCTTTTGTTTTCTCGACCAGAGCCTCTGGTTGCACTACCAGAACCTCTGGTTGCACTACCAGAGCTTCTGGTTTAAAAGACAAGACCAACCAGAGCCCCTCTGGTCTGTTTTTCATAAAAAGATTCTAAGTATAAAATTCTTTGAATTATCTTTTAAAATGTAAATTTGACACA
>NW_020205213.1:3626-7111 GCF_001531365.2 Cynara cardunculus var. scolymus | reverse complement strand
GGACTCTTGGCTTTTGAGAGATCCAAACAAATCAGCCAGAGTCCATGTTTCCAAATCAAGGATGGCTTTCATGGACATAGTGATGTTCATCCATTCAGCTCCAAGGCTTTTCAAGAAAAGCGAGTTGTTCTCTTCTGCTGTTCTCTGGATGCCATACCTCTTACAGTTACTTATTAACGTGTTTAGTCTCGCATATGTATCCGACAGAGACTCGCCCTCTTTGGCCTTGAAACTATAGTACTCGTCGATGCAGATAGAACGATTGTTCTTTAGCGTTTTCCTTCCACCTTCGATTTGCTTTTACAGTTCTGCCCAGATCTCCATGGACAGTTGACAATGATCAATACATTTGAAGATGTCATTAGGAATTTCCATGCTCAATAAATGTTTACATTTGTTCCCCAAATCGACGATAATCTTGTCTACATCGCTCCAGTTTGCTTCAGGACGCGGTTTGTAGTGCTCAGATATTTCAGGTGTGGTTCCAGTTGCTGGAACTCTAGGGATTAGATTCATTGGGACGTAGGGAGGGTTGTACAGGAACTCACAGATTCTTGGATGAATCCCTTCAAGAAAGTTCACCATTTGAACTTTCCACTGTGGATATTCTTCGCGAATGAGTGTAGAAGGTTTAGACTGTGAACCAGTACTCATAAAGGATGTATTGGCCATATTTACCATTGAAAGATGAAGAATCGAAAGAAAAGTGAAGAAAATCGATAAAACAGTGAAAACTGGGTAACTTGGTGAAGAAGATGACTGTCTGTTCTTGAGTGTATAAAGATGAATACCAAGAACAGTATAAATCAAATAAAAATTTGAAACCTGCTTTGATACCAATTGTAGGATCGATTAACTCAGATTCTTGGTAAAGATTACTTACTTGGATGATCTGTTTAACAATGAGAATGCAGCGAAAATAATAATAATCAACCAAAGTAGAAATCAATAAACACAGATGAAGATTAATGATTAACACAAGAGAGAGAGCTTCAAATGATTTTCAATAGATGAAAATGTTAACAATTACAATACTGAAACACACTGAACTACAAAGGCCTACGCTGCTATTTGTACAAGTCAATAACCATTTTCTGACACGACCTAAAGTAAATTAATCTAAGCCGTTGGATCAAAATAAGTTACAAACAAGAACACGTGATAAGCACGAGCAGCTAAAAGACCTAAGTAAAACAACTAAAGAAGATCTAGACAGAAGACATGCTGTAGACCCTCTGTGAGACATCACAGAGGCTCTGCTGGATATAACTTGAGAGCACACATGACGTAGAAGAAAACTTCCAGAAACTCTGTTAGACACGACAGAGGTTCTGTCGTCTTTGTCTTGAAGCATTATCTTTCCAGAGGACCAGTTTCCAGAACCTCTGTGAGACACAACAGAGGTTCTGTCACTTGGGACTTATACGCTTGAGCATCTTCTGCTATTGGTCCTCTGTGGTCTTCTGTGATAGATCATCTTCTGTCAACCCTTGCAGTATTACTTTTTCCATACTTTTAAATTTAAAGAAATGAGAGCTAACAGTATCTGTTGAGTACTTGAAGGCTTCAGTCAATCTGAAGAACTTTTTAATCCCAAACTCGTTCTTGTAAACAAGTCCGAGCTCAGGTTGAGTAAGAACTGAAGCAGAACGTATCTCTTACAAGCCCTGGAAATCTTCATTTGGAGGAGTGCAGGTTAACCTCTCAATGCCTAGCCTTAAAGCAATTTCAAAATTGCTTTTGGCTCGGTGCTTCACCAGGGACTCCATTGTCTTGACAATAGCTCTGTTTGCCATTCCAAATCGTATCCCATGATCTTGCCTTTGAGCTGTGTAGGCATGTAACTCAATCAAATCATATGGATTGAGGTTGATGAGATCGTTCTCGTTGAAGACGCTAACCACCCCATGGGCTCTTTCCATATTGAACTCGATGTAGCGTATGGCTCTGTTGGCAAATGACTTTATCTTTAAGTCTATGACTCTTCTTATTCCATCGTTCGAAAAGACAGCTTGAGGTGGTTGAGTAGTCTGTCTTATGAAABGATGATRTARAAGGTTCATAGACTCTGGCGATAGGATTGGAGGATTGGTTGACAGGCTTTTTTCGCATTCTTGGTACATGTATTAATGGATGTTTTCCATCATTATTGGTTCCCTGGGTGGCAATTGAGGTCTTCTCCTCATCGACTACATGCTTTGAATTATTTCGTCCACCAGGCCTTGTGAAGGATGCCTCGAGGAAGAAGGGATGTCGGCATGCACCACAGGATGTTGGGTTGAGGGTTGTGTCTCGATTTGGGGTTGTGTATGGGTAGAGGGTGAGTTTACTTTGGTTGGTTCAGTTTCAAGTGGTTGAGCGGTTTCTGGTTGGGTTTAGGGTCGTTGAGGCGATGGTTGGGTTTTTGTGGGTTCTTGTTGTGAGGTAAGAGTGAAGGGTCGAGGTGTTGGAGAAGGTGTTAAGGGTAGGTTTGTTGTGGGTGAGGGAGTGAAGGTTTGGTCGGGTTCTGTAGGTGGTGTTTTTGGTTCTTCATCGGTTGATGAACTCWACTCGATGGGGTCTGGTATTGTGGCTGAGGGAACTTGGATATTTTGTTCTTCATCAGAGGGCAAAGCCTCTGGTTCCCTTGGTTGGGTTTGCTGGGTTGATGGTGGTTGTTGTGGTGATGGTTAATGTGGTGCTGGTTGCTGTGATGCAGTGGATCCTGTTTGTTGAGTAGCCGCCGCCTCTATCTCCCCCTCATGAGGTCCAAGACCTTGATCATCGGGGTCTTGGTCTTCATGCCTTGGGCGTTTGTAGGGGCGGCTGGAAGAGCAGGAAACTCTTGATCTATTCTTCTTTTTCCACATTCGAATGTGGGATGCGAGAGTGCATACTCGATCCTTTCTGTGCCTTTCTTCCATTGTGCGAAGGAGAGTGTTTGTTCATTCTTGTTGGTGTTTTAAACTCTTCCTTAACGCAGTGGTGGGTTCAACAGATCGAGCAACGAACTTTGCACTTATATCATTGACAGAGGAGATAAGTGCCTTGGATAGAGCCCGTAGGTCGGCTCTGGTAGCAAAGTCTGCGCCAGTAGAGGGAGGAGGTGGCACAGAGGTTGTGGCAGATGATGGAGGTTGGGGAAGGTTAGCAAGAAGATTCCTAACCTCTGCAGTGAAGGATGAGAAGGCTGCTTCATAGGAAGGGCCTGCAGAGGGAGGTGGGGTTTGGTTTTGTGGTGGGATTTGGGCAAGTATGGTGGCGGGTAATTGGTTGAGGGTTGTTTGTTTGGTGGCCATTTGAGTGGTGAGGGTGGTGACGGTTTCATCGATGGAAGATGTGGATGAAGGTTGAGGGTGAGGTATTTGGGAGGTGATGGAGGATGGTAGTTGATGAAGATTGCGAAGGATGGTTTGGAGTTGGGTGATGATGTAGGTTAAGTTTTCATCGGCCTCAGTTGCCTGAGCCGTGAGGGTGGCTATGGATTGGATTAGTATTTGGTTTCG
>NW_020205213.1:1738-2991 GCF_001531365.2 Cynara cardunculus var. scolymus | reverse complement strand
GGGTAGTGGCTAGCCCTGAGGCGAAGGGGCTCTTGTTTCTTAATCACCTCTCTGTTGAGAGAGGGGTGATGGGATATGAGCTTCCTCGGCTTGTTCATCTCTAGAGGCCTGAAGAATGGCCTCTGGATGGCTGGCTTGGGTTTGGGTGGGACTGGGTCVTCCTGTTTCAATACCCCTTTGGCTTTGATCGCTAGGGGTAGTATATGTGGTTGCCCTTTGGGTAGGAGGGTGGGGAATATTTTGGTGACGGTCGGAGGAAGCATTAGCATCATCATCATCATCATCATCATCATCATCATCATCATCATCATCATCATCCGATGAAGATGATGCTTGTGCTCCCTCGCTTGGAGGAGGGGACGGCCTAAGTGCTCCGGGGTAGCTGCCCTCGGTGCTTGGGACAGCATGGAGCGTTCATAGGCTTGGTGTATCTCACTTGTCGATGGAATGACAGTGATCATAGCCCGGAACAGCAGACGGGTTGTTGTGTATCCTTCCTTCGATAGCGTTGGGCGATGTCCTTGCATCTTATAGTTTGGGGTGAAAGGCTCCACAACAGGTAGTCCGTGTTGCACCATCGCGTCCCCAATGAAAAGAGCAAGGAAGCGAGGGTAGAGAACAACAGATAGTGGTTTTCCCGCGGCTTGAAGTTTTCACTTTTTGATGACGGCCGCATGAATCTCGTTGTAGATGTGGAAGGCGTAGTCGAGATTAAAGTTGAAGAAAAGTCCATACATAATTGTCATTATGTTGAGATTTCCTTGGTCAAGGGAGCCGAGCTTGCAGGTGAGGGATCGATTGAGGATGGAAAAGAACAAATTCCACATTGGTGGGAGGAATTGTCTTTTGAAATCTGAGACGTTGCGCAGTTCATGATTGTATCCTAGCATCTTCACGAACCTTAGGATGTCGTCGGAGGAAGGTGGTTCGTCATATTGCGCGATCCTAAGTTCCTTTCTTGTGGGAATGCATAGAACTTTAGAAACCTTTGCTCGTGAAATTTTTACCGAGCAAACCATGTCATTTGGAGCGTATATGTCTCCCATTATTCCATGACTTAGAGGATCAAACTCGCAAGTCTGCCAGTATTGTTGAACCTACTTTATGGGTACGTTTGGGTTAATAAGAGTTAAGGCAGGAAGTAGGATACAGTTCTTGAAGAACTCAATCATTATCGCAAACCTGTCATCAAAAAGGGTGTTGCGCAGTTCAATCATGTGGTTATTGGGTTTCATGGGCAAGAAGACGATTGC
>NW_020205213.1:0-1303 GCF_001531365.2 Cynara cardunculus var. scolymus | reverse complement strand
GGTGGGGAACCAGAGGAGCTCTGGTTATGTATGACAAAGTGGGTGGGGAACCAGAGGAGCTCTGGTTGACATGTCGATGAAGACAAGTTGTAATGTTGGATTTGGATGATGTAGAGACTTTGGTTAACAAACCAGAGACTCTGGTGAACTATGGCAATCCATGTTATAAAACCAAAGGAGGTCTGGTTTTATAATTATATATAGCATTTTATGTGACCAGAGGCTCTGGATAGTAGAACTAGAGGCTCTGGATGGAAAATGCAAGTTTACAAAAGTAAATTTTGCTCCCCCTCAAATGATGCATATTGATTAAAATCAAATACGCACCCTCACTTAAATAAAAAAAAATGAGATTTGGAGACAGAGGCTCTGGTCAATATAACCAGAGGCTCTGGATGAGAGAAGTCTAAGTGGGATATGAAAGCAAGGCCAGAGGCTCTGGTCTTTAGAACCATCTCAGAGGCTCTGCTATAATTGACTTGCATGTTCTTATTGACAGAGGACCATTTTCCAGAACCTCTGTGAGAGACATTAGAGGTTCTGTCACACTTTACTTGCTCGAATGTAAGGCTTCTATCGTTAGTCCTCTGTTGTATTCTGTGGAAGATATCCTTTTGTCAAGACTTGCAGAATACTTTTTCTATACTTTTACAAGAGATGAAAAATGAAGCTAACAATCTCCCCCTAAGTATGAAAAAGTAAAATTGGACAAATGGGTGCAAAAAATGACTAATTAAAAAAAATACCAGAGGAGATTAAACTCATCCTCTGAAAAAGAATTACATTAATGAATGAATTAAAAGATTGTAAAGGCCTACACTATTACAAGAGTTTAATCCACAGCAGAGTCTGGATAATCATCTACAGCATATTGCAGATCAGACTTGATGGTTTTGTAGACTTTGAATATCCATTCYCTGAAAGAGACTTGAACCTTGATCGTTTCCAGAAGGTTGGTCACTTCATCCGCCCTTATATGCCCTCTCTGCACCTCTGTCACCACTAAGTTGAACACCCACTCAAGAGACTCTGTGGAATATTTGTACGTCTCTTTTGGATCCAAGAACCTTAGAACTTCATCCTTGTCTAGGAACACAAACCCAAAGATGGGATTGTGGACAATGGTGTTGGGATGAAATCTAAGCAGCCAACTTGGTCTGTTCTTTGGAGGAGAAATTTTCAGATCTGGCTGGGCCAACCTCATAGCAATGTCGAAATCTTTCTGGCCGTAGAATTTGACTTGAGCGCGCATTACCTCAATCAGCCTTCTGAGAGAAATCGAATATGTTGACCTCCTCTCCAT
>NW_020205212.1:5953-7898 GCF_001531365.2 Cynara cardunculus var. scolymus | reverse complement strand
TAAAGGGCTTCGTACGGCGCGCACTGTATACTCGTATGATAGCTGTTGTTGTAGGAAAATTCAACCAGCGGTAAGTGATCATCCCAGCTACCTCCGAACTCTATCACACAAGCATGCAACATATCCTCTAATGTTTGAGTAGTCCTTTCCGTTTGCCCATCGATTTGAGGATGATATGAAGTACTTAAATCTATCCTTGTCCCTATCGCCTTTTGTAGTGATTTCCAGAATCGCGAGGTAAAACGACTATCTCTGTCTGAAATGATTGAAATAGGTACTCCATGACACATAACGATCTCGTTGACATACAGTTGTGCGAGCCTTTCTAAGTTCAAATCTTCTCGAATAGGTAGAAAATATGCGGATTTCGTGAGTCGATCCACAATTACCCAAATCGAGTCGTGCCCCTTTCTTGTTCTGGGTAATTTGGTCATGAAGTCCATCGAGATCTGCTCCCACTTCCATTCTGGGATTTCTGTTTGTTGTAGGAGACCGGATGGTTTCTGGTGTTCCTCCTTGACTCTCGCACAAGTCAAACATTTACTCACGTATAGGGCCACATCTTTCTTCATTCCTGGCCACCAATAGTGCTCTTTTAATTCTTTGTACATTTTATCCGTTCCTGGGTGGATTGAATACCTCGATTGGTGTGCTTCGTCCATGATTGTCGATCTCAGATGGTAGACTTTTGGAAACCATACTCTATCTTTAAAGTAGCGTATCCCATCTGATCGCACTTCAAACTTTTTCTCTACTTGATGCAGGGTCTCGTCCTTCAGATTTTTTGCCTTCAGAGCTTCTTCTTGGGCTTCGAGAATCTGAGCCTTTAAGCTTGTTTGTACCAATATTCCCATAGCTCGTGCTCTCGATGGCTTCACCCTTTCTTTCCTGCTCAGAGCATCTACTAGAACATTAGCCTTTCCTAGGTGGTACTTTATTTCACAATCGTAGTCGTTGAGTAATTCGACCCATCTCCTCTGCCTCATATTCATCATTTTCTGATCGAGAATGTGTTGAGGGCTCTTGTGGTCGGTGAAGATAGTGCATCTTGTGCCATAGAGATAGTGTCTCCAGATTTTGAGTGCGAATACCACTGCTCCAAGTTCCAGGTCATGGGTGGTGTAATTCTTTTCATGGACTTTTAGTTGCCTCGATGTATACGCAATAACTTTGTCCTTCTACATCAATACGCACCCTAGTCCTTGATGCGAGGCGTCGCAGTACACCACAAAGTTATCCRTTCCCTMTKGTAATGCTAGAATCGGCGCATTACACAACTTGTGCTTAAGTGTCTGAAATGCTTCTTCCTGCTTCTCGCCCCAAATAAATTTCTTATCTTTCTGTGTTAGGGTTGTCAGTGGTTGCGCGATCTTAGAGAAGTTTGCAATGAATCGCCTATAATAACCTACCAAACCAAGAAATTGACGAATCTCCGTTGGTGTCTTTGGGGCTTCCCACTTCTTGATAGCCTCGATCTTAGCTGGATCAACATGGATTGCCTTCTCATTAGCTACATGACCCAGAAAGTGCATTTCATGAATCCAAAATTCACATTTGGAAAATTTGGCGTACAACGTTTCCTTATTGAGCAAATCTAGTATCAACCTTAAATGTTGCTCATGCTCCTTCTTATCTCGTGAGTAAATCAATATATCGTCTATAAACACAATCACGAACTTGTCTAGGTACGGTCGGCAGACTCTGTTCATCAAATCCATGAAGACTGCCGGAGAGTTTGTTAATCCAAAAGGCATGACTAGAAACTCGTAATGACCGTATCGAGTCCTAAACGCTGTCTTCTTCGCGAACTCTCATCTGATGATATCCTGAATGAAGATCGATCTTTGAGAAGTACGTAGCACCTTGTAGTTGATCAAACAAGTCGTCGATTCGAGGGAGAGGGTAACGGTTTTCGATGGTCAGCTTGTTGAGTTCTCTGTAATCA
>NW_020205212.1:0-1460 GCF_001531365.2 Cynara cardunculus var. scolymus | reverse complement strand
CTCATTAATGAATTAATTTATACCGGAAATGATGCTATAATCCAATAAAAGATCAAGTTTTACAAATTCAACCAATCCAGAATTCTTGATTCTGGACAGAAACATAAGATACATAAGATGATCAAAATAAAGAGACTTCAAAAATGAGATAATTTCCCATATTTTTATATGGTTTATAGCACTGAGTTATAGCCATCTTAACCAAATTTCATGTATTTTGGGCATGATATGATGATTGAAATAATTTATGCAATACAACTTATCATAACTAAAATGGCGGATTACACCATGTTAGTAAAACGCTCATTAAAAGCGTTCTGCTAGGTGTTCTGCAGAAATTCAAGTTGGATTGAAAACCTAACACTTATACGAAACTTTTGAATTAAGAATCACTCATTTTGAATGAGTTGAGAGGAAGATATGATACCTTAAAATCACATGCATACATCTGTCATTAGTTGACAGATTACACACTTAACTTAAATAAATTGGTTCATGCCTCAAAACATCATATTTTTGAGTAAAACTGGATTAAAATGAATCCTAACTCATAAAATAACGTTTTAGAAGAAGAATAATACATTAAGAACAAGTAAGTAGAAAGATATTAGCATTCAAAGTAAGAGTTACCTACTGGTGGTTTCATAGTTTGCACACCTACAGTGTTTTAGGTTCTTGGACATCAAAACTCCATAATTGCATGTGATTCCACTTGAATGTAGGAGATAACCCATAAATTTAACTCTCAAAAGAAGAATCATCCTTTTTCATCGAGTTTTGAGAGAGATATGGTCGATGGAACACACATATACAAATCTGTCAGAATCGGACAGATTGTATGTTCATCTTATTTTGAGTAATTAAAACCTCAAATCACCACAATATTGAATGAAATCGGTGGAATTTGAAAGGTAACTCATTAAGCTAACATACAGAAGAAAAATCAACAATTGTGGATGATTATGTAGAGAGTTATAGCTGTTCAAAGTAGGGTTTACCTACTGAAAAAACTCTCAGATGCACATATACCATGTTTTGAGCATTTAGGGGGTCAAAACTCAATGTTTTTGAGTGAGACCAATTGCATTACAACCCTAACTCAATAAATAAACTTTTAGAAGTAACCTCCTAACATTTGAACAAGCCATTTACAAGATATGGACGATTTGTGCACACGCACATAATCTGTCAGCACCAAAATATGAGGTTTTTAAGAAATAAACTCACATAAAATCATAACTCTACCTATCTTTTTGAGTTCTAATGTTTGGGTCATGGGTTACCATCATCAAATAAACATTTTTACATGTTTTTGGTGTATAATCTCACCTTAAGACTCAATATTTTTGAAACATAGAGAATAGAAGATGAAGAATGCATAAGAGTGGGTTTTTCTCCCAAAATCTTGAGTTTTCTAAGGAGAGAAAAAGAGAGAGTTTTGAAATTTGAGTGGGGAAATA
>NW_020205211.1:0-7668 GCF_001531365.2 Cynara cardunculus var. scolymus | reverse complement strand
TAACTGCACAAGGATCGTTGGGTCGGATATGATATGGTTGCATTATTCGAAGTCTAAACCGAGTTGGATGAAAGCAAAGAATCTGATTACTTTTTCCTTCAGTTGTCCCTTTCTTGAGGTGAAGCAATGTGGTGTAAGACTTTTTTGTGATGAAGATATACAGGAAGATATGGATTTAAGTATGACCCAAGACCTCTCAACTCAACCACAAGAGGGTGGTATCTTTGACCCAAATCATGAGTGGGTTTTAGGATCGATTAAAGATGAGTATCCAAGGGTTGTATTTAGGTAACAGAGTGGTCTTTTCTTTCATTGAAGAAAATTCATATGTTTTTCATTTACTTTACGGTTTTGCCTTTACAACTTACGATCACGTAGACCCGTGAGACCACTTTTTTACACTTGAAACTTCTCAGCAAAATATTGTGAAGGTAACCTTCACAGTGTCTTTGTTGTGAAGGTTCAGAACTTTTTTACCTTCACAGTGTTTTGCTATGAAATTTCAAGTATAAACTTGGTCTCACGTGAATTAACCCTTGCCTTTAGAGTTTCTTTTTAATTTGTATTTGGCATCACTATTGTTTATTCCAAAAATCGTGCAACTACGACTTAAGGTTGGACATGGAGCTTCGACTAAAGTTAGATAATTTTATGTAACATGTCATAAGAAATTAACTGAAGACAGTATAAAACACAAATCTTTCAGTGACATGGAAAATCCCAAAAGAGCGGGTGGTCGATCATGCATGGATGCACTGATTATATCGATTAATGATATTGAACAGGGGTGTCGTCCTCTACAACGGGTCATACGTAACTAAATGACGTAAGAAATGATAATTATCGTAAGAACTATAACAAAGTTCAGAGAGTATTTCGGAGGGAATTTGCGACTATGAACAGCTGGTAATGTGCATCCCAGTTGATCTGAGGTGCAAGTATTTATACCGTCTTCGATTCATTATGTCTGTTATTTGCAGTTTTAGTATCTTCAGTGGATTCTTGGTCGACCATTATTACAATTATGTTTTGAACGTGTGATATGTTGCTTTTATATATAGATAGTTCAATGCTCCTTTGCATAAAGGCGTCATGAGGGTGCACCCTCACTCATCTTATCTTCATAACGTAAGTGATTGTGTATTTTAGGGGCTGTTTACCTAAATACTTACCCGGTAAAATTCAACAATATCGCTTACTTACCGGGTAAGATTTTATTCACTAAAACGTATCATATGCAACAATTTATCCCGGTAAGCGCTAACCATGGTAAGAGTTCTCGTCCTCAATTATCGGGTAAGACTCTCGATTCTTGCTTTCGCTCTTACAGGGTAAGATTTTTAGTCTTTGTCATATTCATCCGGTAAAGTAAAGTGACTTGGTAAGCGCTTACCCGAGTAAGCGTTTGGTAAACGACACCTTAGTCATATTAAGGATACTGGACTCACTGAATCATCACAGCCCATTTAGGAAATGATATTTAAATTATATGTATTCAATGTACATCTATTACTACCTAGAATAGCCCCAAAACGATGCCTGTAATTACTCTCCTTCGATCATGTATTCTACCTATATAAAGCATGTAAAATAATGAATGAAATATAGTCTTTTACAACAATTCTCTTCTCATCATAAGTCATATTCTTTTATGGCTTTGAGTCGTAAGATGTCTTAGGTCGCAACTGTTGCGAGCTCAATGGTCGTACATCGCTGGTCTTCTTACGTAGGTCGTACGATCTGAAATTTTACCCGGACAACTATCTCAAACAAATACTGATATCACCTCTGTAACCAGCTATTTACACTATAATAAAATTAGGACAATTTAGTAGAGTGCTTAATTCAAATTTTAATTTTTTTTAAACCTTCTACCACCTATTTACACCATAATAAAATTAGGTTGATAGGAATTCAAAAAAAATTAAGCGTTCGAATAGACCGTTTTGTAAAACTTAATTTATAAAACAAAAAAATTAAAACGTCGATAGTCATTGTAATAAGTTCATACGACGTTTTCGACATCGTAACAATTTTTTTAAAACGTTTTTATCACAAACGTCGTTTAGTTATTTGATAGTACACCATTTAGAAATGTGTCTTGTAAAAACAAATGTCCTATAAAAAAATCGGTTTATAAGACAATTTCTCAAAAGTGTCCTATAAATAGATGATGCGACGTTTTGCATTAAAAATGTTTTAAAAAACTTTTTAAGACGTCCAAAAGCATTCTATAAACTGATTACAACGTCTCTAGATATAACACTTTACTTTTTAATCCTATAAAAATGAATCGTATACAACGGTTTATTTGGATTATATATTGATGTCGTTCTATAGACCAAATTTTGTTCTATTATATTTTCTAAAAAAAACTATTAAGAAAAAGTGGGAATAAAACAAAACAATTCAATAAAAAATTTGTAGAGACCCAAACCAAGTAAAACACCAAACCACAGGGACCAAATTTGTAATTTACTCTCATTTTAATTCAATGACTTGTACGAGAAAAAGTTCAAAATAACCTAACAAACTATCTTATTTTAAAAGATTAAGTTCTTTAACTATTTTTTTGAATGAAAAAACCATTAAACTTTCATATTTTGAATGATTAAGTCTTTGAACTATTTTTTTTTGATGAAAAACCATTAAACTTTCTCATTTTAGATAATCAAGTCTCTAGACATTTTTTTTTCAATAAATTAAACCATCGAATATTTAGAAATTGGTTACGTATATCATTTTAACCCAAAAAATGCTATTTGTAACTGGTTATCTTTTGATTCTCCCTCTATTGATGGATAAAAAAACAGATCAAAAGAGGGAGATCAATGGCAAGGGCCAAAAACGTGTTAGGCAATACGAAGAACGAAAAACATTGGGGCAATAGGGAGTGGCGAGGTGGAACGATACAGTTGTTTGCAAGGGGTTTTATTCTTGTATGGTTTGGTCTCGGTAAAATTGATTTAGGTTTGTTTTTATTATAAAACATTCCTAATCAGTTACAAATAGTTTTTTCATTAAAAGATATAGGTAACCTTTCTTTAGAAGTTCGATGGTTTACTTATTCAGAAAAAAAAATTGTTTAACGACTTAACCATTCAAATTGAGAAAGTTTAATAATTTTTTCGTTTAAAAACATAAACTTAAAGACTTAATCATTCAAAATAAAAAAGTTTAATTATTTTTTCATCTGAAAAATAGTTCAAAAACTTAGGGGGTGTTTGGGATTACTTATAAAAACAACTTATTGACTTATTCTGGTGTGGTACCGGTAATAAGCATTTTTAAGTATTTGGATAAATAATTTATACCGATTCCAAACTGATAATAAGAAGTTTTTGAAGAAGTTAAACCATTTTAACTTATAATAAGTTGATAAACATTTTTATAGAAAAATATAAGGTATATTAAATAAACAATCCCAGACAAATGAGTGGGATACAGTTTTTTCTGGACTTTTCGGATGTGTTTAGTATGTAGACTACATGAAACATGACGAGACAAAAAAAAATAGTTCATATTTGACATGCCATGAAAAAAAAACATGAGACAAGGTGGGAGTATTTTTTATTTTAACGGGACTACAAGTTAAATAATAAAATGCTTATCTGCATAAAAGCCTATTTCACAAACTATTGATCCTTAAACCCTACATAAATTGAAGTCTTCTCTAATAGTAAATACTCTTTGATAGCTCCTCTGGACTTTGTCAATGAAAAAGCATCCAAATCTTCCAAGTCTTAGTCAACTACTTTTGTAGGGACAATTCTTATCATTGCTAGCTAACAAAGAGCTATTGTAGTTGTAGGTATATCAACAATAGGCTTATGTAACTGCTAAACTAAATTCAGTAAGGTCTCTGCCTCAAAACTATTAAGGAATTATTGTTGATGGAATCAATGTAGTTTCTGTTTTTTTGGGACTTCAATTTGAGAAATAGATCACCAACTGCAATGCACAACTGGAGTCCGTTCACAACAGGGGTTCAATCATAGATGAATAGAGGCCATGAATGTTCTCAAATAACATTGAACAACATTTAGGGGTAATATGGTTATTTTAACAGTTTTGTCCTGTCCCGTCCTAGTCGTACCAAACATAGGGCAGACAATTAGTCCCATCTTGTCCCGTCCCTTCCTGTCCTGTTCTGTCCAGTCCTATTCACGAATAACAAATATGTTTGCTTGTGGTTTTCGCCAAGGGCATCTTGCAAAATGATGGTGGAAGAGCTTAAAAGTATACAACATACATCAAGTTATGGATCTAATGACGTTTATGAAGAACATATTACACTCAGAAAAGCTGTTTATTTTTCTTCCTTTTTGTTATAATCATGATATCAGCAGATTTTGGGTCTCCTTCAGAATTGAAAGATATTCTTCAAATAGACCCCCAGTTAATCCAAAAAGAATCAGATCTCTGCCACAGGATAAGAATTTCTCTCTCTAATGGTACACCGAAAGAAGCCATTGTAATTTATGCCCAAAATCGTCGTAACCCACTTTGTATACTGAGTGTAGTCCCTTTAGTTTTCAAAGCTTGTGCCTCTCTTTCCATGATTAATAATGGAAAGGCGTTGCATTCCGAATCAATCAAAGGTGGAGTGCAATCTGATGTAGTGGTGGGAACTTCAATAGTGAACATGTATGGTAAATGTCGTGAGGTGATTGATGCTCGCAAAGTGTTTGATGAAATGCCTGTGAAGAATGTTGTGACATGGAATGCAATCATAGGTGGATATATGAGGAATGGAAGAACAAAACCCGCATTATGCTTATTTGAAAAGATGTCTTATAGGACAACAGTTTCATGGATCGAAATGATTGAAGGGTATGCTAGAACAGGTGATACGAAGATGGCAAGGTGTATTTTCGATCAGGTCCCTTTGGTACTAAGAAATGTGGTTACTTGGACTGTTATGGTTGAAGGGTATGCGAGTAATGGGCAAATGAACGCTGCTAAGGATATCTTTGAGGCTATGCCACAACGGAATTTCTTTGTTTATTCATCGATGATTTCAGGGTATTTCAAGAATGGTCATGTGGAGGAGGGTAAGGCTATCTTCGATAGAATTAAGGTTCGGAATTTGGTGAATTGGAACTCGTTGATTTCAGGGTATTGTCATAATGGTCTTTGTGAGGAAGCTTTAGATGCATTTGCAAAAATGCAAGCAGATGGGTTCGAACCCGATGAGGTCTCATTTGCATGTGCTTTATCTGCTTGTGCTCAATTGGGTTCATTAAAAACAGGTATAACTCTTCACCACATGATAATTCAAAGAAGCATTAAACTTAATCAGTTTATTCTGAATGGTTTAGTTGACATGTATGCAAAATGTGGTGATTTGACCAATGCGAGACTAATATTTGAAGGCATGCTGGAAAGGAATGATGCTTGTTGGAATGCTATGATCTCAGGCTTTTCCATCCATGGCCATTGCAAGGAAGCTCTGGAGTTCTTTGATAGAATGGTGAAATCTAGTGTGAATCCGAATGAAATCACTTTTCTCTCTGTTTTAACGGCTTGTGCACATTCAGGGTTCATTCGAGAAGGATTAGAAACTTTCTCTAAGATGGAGAACTACGGTTTATCACCCAACATTAAGCATTACGGATGTTTAGTTGACCTTTTAGGAAGGGCGGGGAGATTGAAAGATGCATATCGAATAGTAATAGATATGCCGATGAGACCAAATGACATGATTTGGATGGCTCTCCTTGGTGCTTGTCGAGTTCATGCTGACATGGATATGGCAAACCAAGTGCTTGAGAGAGTCCGAGATCAAGTCTCTGGCGATTGTTCTCACTATGTGCTTATGTCCAACATGTACGCTGCTTCGGAAAGATGGGAGAAGGCTGAAAGTGTAAGGATTGTTATGTCTCGTAAACGGGTTTCAAAAACAGTCGGGCATAGTTCAGTCATCCTTGACAAGAACCCGGCAGCTCAATTGCTATAGTCTTGTGTTTGGTCCTAATGGTCACCGGCTCGAGTCCCCTTATGATCATTGGAGGTTTTTATGGCTGTTAACTTCAAGCCTCATGGGATATTTCGAGTTGCTTGCGTACAAAAAAGTCAGATGGTAAATTTACTTTATCGCTTTGAACTTGATGATTTTTTAAAAATTAGTATTATATTAAAAATAATAATTTGATTTTAAATACGTAAGCATAATATAAAGCATTTTATATTTTTATATAAATTTATTTATATATTGTATTGTAAGTAGACCCAATCAACATACGTTTCTTGCAACCCAAATTGCTACGGAAAAGACCCAAGTTGCCTTTCCATTGAATCAAGTGAAAATGGCAAGAAATTAAGTAGAGTAAATTACGTTTTTAGTCCCTGTTGTTTGTTAAAAATTGCTATTTTCATCTTTGTATTTTTGAAATTACTATTTTTATCTCTATAATTTACAATTATGTGTTGTTTTCGCTTTTCATCCTTATAGTTTACGAATTTATTGTTATTTTTTCCCCATGATTTACAATTATTTGTATTTTCGTCTCTCATACTTGACTGTAGGAGCAAACTCAAGGACGAAAATAGCAATGAATTGTAAAGCGGAAGAAAACCAGAATTTCGAAATCACAAGGATGAAAGTCGCAACTTTTTACAAACCATAAGGAAGAAAGCGTAAGTTACTCAATTAAGTATTAGAAAATATGAAGTTGACTTGGGTCAACACAACTTAGTCTTTATATTTTTATGGTCAAGAAGTGTGATTTCCCCAATATTGTTTTATATATAACAGAGATATGTTAGAGGTGTGGATGAAGCATATCCCCGTATGCATTCTGCATAGTTCATCCAACGATTGTGAGTTATCAGCTCTTCTCCACTTTCTGCTACTTTGGCTTTTTTACAGTCGTTCATTACTGTTTATATTTCTAGTTTTTTGTCTACTGATTTTCTGGCTATGACTTAGAATTCAGAGTTTTATACGACTTTTTTTTTTAAGTATGTAATAAGTTTTCACCATAGTTTTAATTTGATTTAGAGATTAATGAGCAGTATAATAGTAAGCAAGTAACTAAACGGTATGAGGCGTGGCCGTGAGGTCAAACTTCAAGTTTTAGGAGACACACGACGTCTTTCAAGACATCATTTATGGTGGCAAGTCTGTATATCGTATATATAATTACACACACATATATAGGGGCATTCAGATGCAACCCCTCTAGATTATACAACCGATGCAACCCACTTCTCCACCATCCATTTTTTGTTTTTTTTTTTGTTTTTTTTTGTTTTTCTTATTAAGGGTAGTTACAACCGATCAAATGGACGCTTCTGATTTGGTTGTAAGGGTTGTAGGAATGTAAAGAGTTGCATAGTAACCCACCTCTATATACGTATATGTTTTCAAATATTACTCTAATATAAAACCTTATATAAGTAGGTTATATACTAAAATCTAAGAATAAAACATTAATAAGGTAAATCTACAACTCCATCTGAGTCTCTGAGCAATTCAAATTCAAGTTGCTTAGGGATATAAATCCAGCTGAGCTAAGCTTTATCTCAAGTATTGACTCATTCCCGAGTCAATTATGGGCATGATATATAACTAGTTCCGAGCCAAGTCAAATCCAAGTGAATACAAATCACTAGGGCTGTAAACGAACCGAACGAACACGAACGGAGGCTTGTTCATGTTCGTTC
>NW_020205210.1:5827-7395 GCF_001531365.2 Cynara cardunculus var. scolymus | reverse complement strand
AGCCTCAGAGTTTTTGACTTTTCAAGATGTGATGAGTGCTAATTTTTCTAAAGTTAGTCACTTGATTTCATCTAATAACCTTGATTTGAAACGTTCAATAGATGTTCTTGCCGAAAGAGTGTCTATACTTGAAGAATCTTGCAAGTCTCAAGCCGAATCTCTTAAACGAAAGCATGACGATCAGGATGATTCTGATAGTCATGAGGGGGAGAGGAAGAAGCAGAAATTGGCTGAGACATCTGCACAAGGAGCAAGAGCGGGTGAAGAGTCAATTCCTCAATATGTAAACGTTGAATGTTCTGCCCCGGAGACTATACGGGAAAGAATAAATGAGGCTATCGTGGTTGTAGATGAAGAAGTGGGGGCAAGTCCAACGATCGAGCCAATGGTTGAAAAGCTGGCGGTCTCCACTGTAGAAACAAGGTTGTTTATGGACTTGTCTGCCAACGTGGGATTCAACAGTGCATTCTCTACTATTCTAGGTGGAGAGCAAGATTTTGGTGAAGATGTGGATAACATTGATGAGTCAGCTGGATTGTACTTTGATTTTGAAGATGATGTAGAAGAAGAAGATTCAGCCTTTCCCATTCAAGGTGATCCGCAGTCTATTCCAGAATCTTCAACTGCTGGTCTACCTGATGCACCTGAAGTCAATGTTTCAAAAGAGACTGTTGATCCTACAGAAATATTTACAAAGAATTATGTTCCATTCCATATCAGAGCTAATTTCTTTGGATATGATCGTGAACGAATTCGAGAGCCATATTTGGAAGATATCTACTTTGGGATATTCATTCGCCATAGAAAATTGATTTGTGGTGATAGAGTTCTGGGTATCCACAAGAAGCCAAAAGAATATAGAATTGAATATCGTCATCTGTTGAAAGCCAAATGTCAGCCTATCAGCCAAGTTCGCACAAAGCACAAAATTGTCTCGATTAAACAAATTGATGCTCAGAGACTACGCAAAATCTAGTATCCTGTTTTTACCTTTACAAGGCAGGATGGCCAGATCTGGAGGTTTAGTGAAGTTGATTTTTCAAGCTTATACTTGGACAATCTAGAGTATATGTACTTCGAACTCAAGAACATGCAAATHAGAAAGGAAGGAGAACTGATAGCTCTGGAGGCGATTAAAAGTTTCATTCGAAATCATGTYAARYTRTCAATGATCATCGATGTTCAAATGGGTCTTGAAGACAGTCAGAAGATAATTAACCTCAAAAGACCAAATCAGGAGCTTGAAGACATTGATGGATATCCAGTCTATATGGTTCTTGAAAGTCCAGAGTTCGGAGTTATTTACTTTGCTCAACTTCAGGTTAAAAAGTTCATGAGATTCAGCGAGCTAAACAAGTACTCTGATGGTACGATCAAGATGGTAAGGAGGGCGTTGGAATCAAAGAGAGTCGGTGATGATAAAGTTGTGGAATCAGAACGTATGAATCCCAAAGAAAGATACTTGCTCGTTAATGCTATTAATTTGCTCGAGAAGAAGTTACAATATAGAAATGCTCTGAGACGGTTGGAGAAGATACTTGGACTGCGCAAAACGAAATTCACAAGAG
>NW_020205210.1:0-5802 GCF_001531365.2 Cynara cardunculus var. scolymus | reverse complement strand
AGTTGTATTCAAGTTTCTCCTTAGAATAGTTTTATTTGTAATATTTTAGTCTTTACTTTCCTAGTATAAATAGGAATTCCCTTGTAATTGTAATTAGTGCTTTTGTCATTAACACAGAAATCAAGATTTGGCTGATGTAATTCTCTCTCTCTCTCTCTCTCCTAATCATTACTTACATCATTCTTAGTGTTCTTRTCAATCTATGAATATCATATCAAGATTTGTATGAAATCTGGACTCCACATAAACAATAACGATATCAATGATTCTTATGAAAATAAATTTGGAAACAATAAACTCCAAAAGCTCTTAAAAGTGCCACAGACTAAGTGGTGAGGTCCATGATAGCACTTACTATGTCTCCATTGAGAGTCTTGAGAGATTTTACTACCTATGCTCGATACACCTACCTTTGTCATCACCAAATCAATGTCTCGTGTCTTAACACCACTCTCATAAACCTCTTCCCCTTTTACAACAGCAGCAACATCAACAACAAAACATCTTGGTTTTCAGTTCCTTGACCACCTGATGGGGTATCAAACCTGATAGCACAATCACTTCTCAATGTCATGGAAATAGGATAGAAGTCATTGGTCAGCAAGAGCCATAAAATGGTTATATATATATATATATATATATGATAAACACAAAAAATAAGAGAAACATGAGAATCAGCCGTATGGCATGTATTGAATGGGTTTTAGTCGGTATGGATGTTAAATATTTTTTTTATTGTACGTTTTAATTAGGCACATTATGTTATGTATGTTTGTTTACATTTCTCACAAGTCTGGAACTCATAATTAACATGAAGGTCTCACTCAAAAGGCTGGATTTGGTACCAAGAGGCTGAATGCCATTATGGAAAATGAACATTAAATAGTCTCATGCTTCATTGTATACAAAATGCTAGTAGGATGATCATAACAGGAGACGGTACAAATAGAAATGAAACTTGCAACAAAATAATAAGCCTTTTTTCTAGAAAGAGTAAAGAAATGGCTATTTAGCTCAAATCAATGACTAAGCTAGTTGTCAGATGAAGGTCATTGACAAACTCAATAAATACCAACACATATCAACCCATTAAATTTTGATAAAGTAACAATACCAAGAAATTCAGTTTTATAGCGAAATTCAGGGTGTCGGCTGCAGGAACAATCCATTCCTTCTAGAACTCTTCAATGAACACCATGCTATTTTATACATGTCCATGTTACAATATGGATATCAGTGAACAATCTTAAGCTTTAAATCACAATAAGTCAGGAGAATAAATGTAAACAAATTTCAAAAAAGATGGTCAACCAACATACATCTACTCTATCAGTTTTTCGAACAAAACCACACGACCCCCATGATCTCCAGTCGCAAGATGGTTGAAGGAAGATAGCTTTCTCAACCAGTATTGTAGAGTCAATAGCTTTCTTGTACACTACAAATTCTATCAGACAAGCAATATCCTTCTTCAACCACTGATTGATAATTTACTTTGTTTATAAATTATAGCCTACATTTGTATCTAGTTTTCTTGTTAATTAACTCATATGCACTTAAAATGACAGTGGGTGATTAACACTTTCACCTGTTACAAGAAGAAGATCATCAAAGATTGAACTGTATGAAAACACAAACACAAACATGTCATGATAATATATGTTACTCAGGATAAACACCTCGAAACAACTTGCCCTCTATGTTCTTGCCTAAATATCAGAATTCCAACCTTTAAAACTCAAAAATTTTGTACTTTCAGTTTGCTCCCTGCATTCTATATGCAACATTAAGAAAAACTCACCACCTGAATACACTAAAATTAGATACTAAATACACAAAACTCGTATATGCAAGGCAATACAACAGAGATTAACAGATAGATATAATCTAATATGATATATGATTATTAAATAATAGCCATTGATGAAATGTTATTGTACCTTCTTGAACCTCTTCTCCTGCTGCACATTCACCAAAAACCTGAGAGAATTTCCACTCCAAGCCCTCTCGAGTAGGAACAAAACAATAGGAACATAATACCTCTGAATCTAATTTTCTATAGGAACATAATGCAAACAATAGAGAATGCAAATAGTAGGAATAAAGAACATTATGATCATCATCAGCAACACATTGAATCAAACAGTAGGAACAAGGAACATGTGAAATAAAACAGCAGGAAGATGTAGAATGGAGAGAATGCAACATGTGAAATAGTCTTCTCAAATAAGAGTGTTTGAGTATATGCTAACAATGTTTGTATTTTATTTGTTACCACTTATCTTCACTCATGAATGATTTTTTCACCAAAGTTAAATAGAGAGGGCCATGGGTGGCCGCAGAACCAGTAACAACCTCCAGACTTTTTTTTTCCCTTCATTTGACTCTTAGAGGCAGAAACAACAGACCAAAACATCTTCTCATGCAACCCAGTATCTTTTTACCATCAACACGACATATTTTAAAAAATGAGGTTACCTCTTGTGCTCCTTTGGAGGCTGTTTGTCCAACTTCTTTGGGGTTGGATCAGCATGAATGGCTGAATGCACCTTCTTGTACAGCTCTTCAATGTTTTCCGGGTCAACTCCAACTTTAATGTATTCAGAGAAGCGAGACTGATACTTTTCAGGCTCATCTTCCATCAAAGTCTGTATATAAACCAACTATTTTCAAATAATATGTTCTATTTTCAAAGATGCACTACATCTCTTGTTAAACTACACTCACCCTCATGTAGGAAGCAACATGCTCGCCATAAATGTACTTGCGGTGGACATGTTACTTAGAAAAACACAAAGAAAACAACAAAACAAGCAGTTGTTTGTGACCATTTCTACAACAAAACAAATTGTAGAAAATGTTAGACTGCAATGAGATGAGTAACGACATCGGACAATCAAGACTTACACGAGCTGAAGAATGATGTCGAGTATGCTATTCTGATCACTTCTGAATAACTCCTCAAGCTTCCATTTACTCTCTTTGATACACAAAGTTATCCAATTAGAGTTCATGCATAAAGTCTTTAAACACAATCCTCTTGACATGGAATCAACAAGATGAGAAACTGTCCATAAACACAAAAAAAAAACTTTGTTCATACATTTTTACTCCCTATGTTCCTATATAAATGTCCAGTTCACTTTGTTATAAATGTTAAATATAAGATGAAAATATACGAAGAAAAATACCCACAATCTGAAACTGATTCTCCAAAAAATCAAGATAAAAATATCAAAAAGTGAAAATTGGACATCTAAATAGAAACAATAGGAAGTATTGAACAATAACGTTTTCCTTTATACCTTGTTAAAGAATTATAAATGACATGGACTGAAGCTTGCTGTTCATCAACAGTTAGAAAGATTAGATATCTTTTATATGCCATCCTTTAGAGGAAAACATGTAAATACACATTGTAGTCGAGTTGTTGAAGGATACCAGAGCAAAARGTTGCAGTCTTCCCTGTTCCAGATTGAGCTTGTTGGATTACGTCAAGACCCTTGCAGAAAGGGAMGATTCCTCTCTGYTGAAYTGCTGATGGTTTTTCAAARCCTGCATTCAAAAGAAAAATRTCATATCTGATAAAGAATGATTCTAACAAGACAATCAGCTTATATGAAGTAAAACCATATGCAAGATAAGAATAATATAAACTCACCATATGCATAAATTTCTCTCAAAAGATTTTCTTGCAGGCCCATAGCATCAAAACTATCATAAACCTCATCATATCATGTAAAAAAGTCCTGCCCGTCGGTTGACAGCCTGTAGCAGCAACAAAAAGCATTTCATCAGCAAGTGCAAAACAAGTACCTTACTCGAATCCCACTTGAAAGCTAGACCTAATGCTTCTTATATATAAACCAACATCTGATTCTGAAGTAGCTACTACACGAAAAAATTGCACAAACTTACAACTCATTCATTTTTGTATCAAATTGGCGAGTATCAAACTGAGAACCTTCTGGTGCTACGCCTGCCACGACTGCAAAAAAAGCAACAATTAATCTCCACAAACAGAAGAAGGAAGAACCAACAGATCTACACATGTCAATGTCTCATACCAACAGAGGGTTTTACACAATAATTTCTTTAACTACCATATCTTACTGAATTAAGAGTTAAAGAACCACCTGCAAAATATTCAAGCACCAAACAAATGAAAAGGAAAAGTAAAGCCTACTTACCAACCCTCGTTCTATATAATATCAAGCAGCACATAATGCAACTAATATTCTACCCGACCAAACTACAACATACACCATTACAGTTACCTTGAATAGAGAATGAACCACCGAGATCGATTGAAGGGGTTCCTAAAGCTACTGAATCGGTAAAAAGAGAAGGGTTACAGAAACAATTAGGTTGAAGCCCATTGAAAATTGAACTTGGCTTATGAGAGCAAAGATGAAGAATCGAACCAGGAGATGATTGAATAGAGTAGAAAAATTGAAATGAAGAAAACCTGTTGTGTGATGAAAGAAGACGACGATGCTGGTTAGACGGAGGAGAGCAGGATGAGGAGAGCACCGAAGAGAGAGCAGGGACGATGGAGGAGAGCACGGGAGAGAGAGGGACGAAGACGGATGTAGTATGTGGTGTTCTTCTTGTTCAAAGGATGCGAGACGCTGAAATTAGGGCTAGAATGTGCAAAGGTTAGAGTAATTAAAGAAAGCAAAGGTCTGAATTTACCAATTTTGTTTTGGCGCACCTGAGGATTCATGATTAGAGGGAAAGGAAGCTGGAAAAGGAAGAAGAACAAAAGAGAAGAGAAAAAGCAAGGTTTGACCATGGCTAATAAACTCAATGCATAAAAAACTTGTACCACATGTTTGATGAGTTGTAATTAAGAGTTTTTTGAAAATCTTGCATAAAATGGTTGTAACTTATTCTTAAGAACTTGTATTTAAGATAATGACCTAAATGCTTATATATGTAGTATATATATATATATATATGTATATATATATATATGTATATATATATGTATATATATATATATAAAGAGAGAGAGAGAATCATATGAACAATTCTTGCAACTTTTTCCAGGGCTCTCATTTGATGAACCATTGCCTCATAATGGTCTTTCTCTATTTGTATAAATGTTATGATGACACCTATCTCATAGGTCTGCAAAATGATTTTTGAAGATCTCATATCTTCTTAAATCTTTCTTTTTTTTCTTTACATGAACATAAAGAATTGACAAACCACTACTTGTCAATCCTATCCCACACTTGTCAAAAATATTACCTATAGTCAAATTCAATAGGATAGAATCAGATTTAATAAGATAATTATAATTAAACACTTTAATTATTTATTCTCCTTATTCATATATACATTTTATGCGTATGACTCATTGGGACTTTATCATGTTGGCAATAACTATAAATCCTATTATAATTATAAATTAAGAGCGACATCTAGCAATACATCATCGTTACCCAAATGACAAAGTTTGGTAATTCAGCTAATCAAAAAATTCTATGATCATCATTAGTGTACAAATTTTTGTACCTTTGTTCAGATAATCCAGATCGAACATGAGGCATGGATGTACAATCCTCTTTATGTCTGATCTTTAGTTTCTCGATTCTGGAATATATTGATAAGACATATATCAGTATACTATATTGATCATCTGAGCATGTGTTGGTCCCAAAAGGGTCTACAAGAATACTAAACTGTTTGTAGAAAGGGGGGGATGAATACAAACACAATTTTCAAATTTAAAATATATATTGATAAAGAAGATCAATACAGATTTTACAAGATTGTTTGCGGAAAGATAAGTAA
>NW_020205209.1:6540-9919 GCF_001531365.2 Cynara cardunculus var. scolymus | reverse complement strand
AGAGCTCCTCTGGTCTCAAAACTCTTTGCTCTTCACACTTGGTCATATTTAACTTCATCTTTTTCATCATTCACAACCAGAGCCCCTCTGGTCTCAAAGACATTCTTTTTCCACACTTAACCTTCAAATATCTTCATCCATCATAACCAGAGCCCCTCTTGTCTCAAGTTTCATTCATATCTACTTGCATCTTTTGAGGAGGAGTAAAAGTTTACATTTGTAAACTTGCATTTTCCATCCAGAGCCTCTGGTTCTACTATCTAGAGCCTCTGGTTCTACTATCTAGAGCCTCTGGTTTTATAAAATGCTACATATGATTACATTACCAGACCTCCTCTAGTTTTATAAAAATGGATTGCTACATTTCAACAGAGTCTCTGGTTTGTCAACCAAATTCTATATATCAAGCAAATCCAACATTTCTACTTGTCTTAATTGACATTAAAACCAGAGCTCCTCTAGTTTCCCACCCACTTTATCATGCTTAACCAGAGCTCCTCTGGTTACCCACTCATTTTGTCATGAATAACCAGAGCTCCTCTGGTTCCATGCAAATATTTTTTTTAAATAAAACTCATCTTAATTGAAACAAATTTTTAGGATTATACAAAATTGCAGCTTTTGTGACTAAAAACTATACAACAAGGGTTTTTAGAAGACCAAAACTTCGTAATTAGTATTAATCTTACAATTAGATGAGATTTTAATTTTTTTTGGGAAACGTCTTCACCAAGCTATTTGGAATGCATCCTCATTTCAAATCCTTTATGACGTCACTCAAACCACGCGCCTGACACAAAACAGGCTGTCCCCTTTTTGCCACTTCAATTTTTTTCCCTCCTAAACCCCAGCGTGACACTTGTCCACATTCATTTATGGCACGTACTATCAAGACGGCTCCCATTCCTCCAATCCCATCATACAAAACCCAAACCGCCACTTTTTTCATGATTATTATATTATAATAATCAAAGAAACGTTTCCCTTACCTCCACCACCCCACTCATCCACCCCCCTTCCCCTCACCCCACCCATCTACACTATAAATACTCATCTTCCCCACCATTACCATCTTTATGCCTTCACAACCTGCAAACAACTTTTTGACGAACACAAAATAACCTGCAAACTTCCATAGCAATGGCATCCTCCGCTTCCCATGAATCCGACAACAACGATAGCCGCATTCAATCCACGGGAGCAGACAGTAGGGTTATCGTCTTTCTCCCCATGAAACCCAATAATCACATGATCGAGCTTCGTAACACTCTCTATGATGACAAGTACGGGATAATGATTGAATTCTTTAAAAACTACATTCTACTACCTGCTCTCACTCTGGTAAACCCAAAAATTCCTCTCAAATACGTTCAACAACACTGGCAAAACTGTGAATTTGACAATGCCAGTCACGGTATAATGGGCGATATCGAAGCACCAAACGATATGCTTTGTGTCGTCAAAATTTCACGAGCAAAGATTTCCAAGGTGTTGTGCATTGCAACAAGATGAGAGCTCGAAATTGAACAATATGACGAGCTACCAACCGAAGGATGTTCGGATGTTAGGCTACAACAAAGAGATACGAAACATCTCGGATTTCAAAAGGCAATTCCTCCCACCAATGTGGAATTTGTTCTTTTCAATCCTGAACCGGTCCCTGACATGCAAGTTAGGCTCCCTCGACCAAGGRAATTTGAACATAATGACGATCATGTATGGCCTCTACTTCAACCTCAACATCGATTACGCCCTCCTCATCTACACTGAGATGCACGCGGCCGTGCTAAAGAAGTGTAAACTTCAAGCCGCTGGAAAGCCATTGACCCCTGTCCTCTTCCCTTGCTTCCTTGCTCTCATAATTGGGGATGCGATGAAGAAAAATTCTCTCCCCGCAATAGAGCCATACACACTAGTCTACAAGATGCACGGACATCGCCCAACTCTTTCCAAGGAAGGATATAGCATCAACAGACCACTCTCAAGGGCTNAGCATGTCTTCTAATGTCTGAATGGTATGCTCTGACTGGCCATCAGTTTGGGGATGATACGCGGTACTAAGGGCAACTCGGTTCCCAACTCTCGTTGCATACTCGACCAAAACTTGGAAGTGAACCGAGAATCACGATCAGAGATTACTTTCACCGGTACACCATGTCGTGCAATAACCTCATCAATGTACAATCGTGCCCATTGATCCATCGAATAAGACTCGCGAACGGGAAGAAAGTGAGCGCTTTTTGTCAATCGGTCTACGATAACCCAAATACTGTCGTGTTGTCTAGATGTCTTTGGCAGTTTCGTCACAAGGTCCATCGTCAACTCTTCCCAATTCCATACCGGAACTTCAAGAGGCTGTAAACTTCCATATGGTTTCTGGTGTTCGGCTTTCACTTGTAGACAAGTGATACACTTCTCAACATATCGGCCAATATCAACTTTCATTCCCGGCCACCAGTATTCGGCACGCAGATCATGATACATCTTTGTACCTCTCGGATGAATAGATAACCATGATTTATGTGCTTCCTCTAGAATAGCCTCTCGCAAACCCCTAAGTCTTGGTACCCATATTCGGGTTTTAAAGACTTTGAGACCACGATTGTCTTCAGATAAGGAGTCTACATAGCCAACCATACGTTCAGATTTCACGTGGTGTGGCCTTAAAGCCTCGATTTGCCACTTATGAAGATCATCGATAAGAGTAGATTTCATTGACACATGAGTGATAGCATAACAAATACTAGCTACATGTGCCTTCCGACTCAGGGCATCCGCCACTACATTGGCTTTACCTGGATGGTATAAAATTTCACAATCATAATCTTTGATCAACTCCATAGCTCTTTGTTGACGCATATTCAAAGTCTGTTGGTTGAAAATATACTTCAGACTCTTGTGATCTGTGAATAATTGACATTTCGTCCCATAGAGATAATGACGCCATAATTTCAAGGCAAACACTACTGCCGCCAACTCAAGATCATGAGTGGGGTAGTTCTTTTCATAATTCTTCAACTGTCGGGAGGCATACGCAATCACCTTGCCTCGTTGCATCAACACGCAACCCAGTCCCAACTTCGACGCATCACTATAGACCACAAAGTCATCGTTACCTTCGGGTAAGGTGAGGATCGAGGCGTTCGTCAAACAAGCTTTCAAGAGCTGAAAAGCTTTCTCTTGTTCTTCATCACATACAAACTTCACAGCTTTGCGAGTGAGTGAAGTAAGGGGAACGACAATCTTTGAAAAGTCTTTTATGAATCGTCGGTAATAACCCGCTAATCGAAGAAAACTGCGGATCTCTGAGGCATTCTTCGGTTGTTCCCAATTCTGAATTGCCTCAATTTTAAATGGATCGACGGAAATACCCTCACCG
>NW_020205209.1:3384-4650 GCF_001531365.2 Cynara cardunculus var. scolymus | reverse complement strand
CCTTCATATTGAACTGGGTCTCATACTGCACCACAGTCAAATCTCCCTGTTTGAGGTCCATGAACTCTTTCTCCAACCGTTTCAGTAAGTCAGGGGGACAGTATTGTTCGTGGAAGATGGTTTTGAAGCCTTCCCATGTTAAATTATTTCTTTCAGTCTCATTTAGAGACTTGTAGGTTGCGTCCCACCATATCATTGCACTACTGATAAGCATAGCGGTCGCATAGTTAACCTTATCCTCTTCAGCGACTTTGGAGATTCGAAACACTTTTTCGGTGTTCAGTAGCCATTCAATAGCTACAATTGGATCTGAAACCCCTTAAATTCAGCTCCACTAGTTTTGAATGTTTTAAACGAAGTTTGGGTGGACTTAGGTTGAGAAACGGCACCCGCATCAAGCTGCTTCCCCTTTTCAGTATCCTCCTTTCGATGTTCATTAAGAGCTTGCCGCACAAAATCAGTAACCCGCTTCATCAGTCGTTCACCACGAGGAAATAAAGGGGCATCCTTCTCGAAAGGTGGGCCAGTTTCCAAATGAACGCGTGAGGTTTCGACACCCACATTTAAATCCGGGTTATGCCCACCAACATCCGGGTTTGTTGGTGAATGACTTGCATGATCATCATGAGCAGACATCATTCTGGATATGACAAAAAGAAAACCTAACATATTAAACAACATACTAATAAACGCTAATTAACCCACTTAGATCTTTCCTATGGTCCGTATCCCGTATAAATCAAACTTAGTTACTATACAATCTCATTGCCCTAGTTTAATTCCAGGTACCATTTCTGGTACCTAGTTCACTTAAACCGTTCCTCTGATACCATATTTGTAACCCACCTGTTACCGATCCATATTTAATGGATAAATCTAAAGCTAAATTTCAAGTTCAACCTCAACGAAATACGGGATACATGTATATATATATATACCATCAAAAGATAAGTTTTAGATCAACTTTTACATCAAAAGGGCCGAAAGTATTTGTCAAAAAAAAACATCAACCCTGAAAGAGTGAAAATTTCTWTTCAAAAGCATAGACTACCGTAAACCAAAATATGACGGTCCTTGATTCCAACACGAACTATTAGYGATCTACAACTTTCTCTTTGCTCTTAGCTTCTTTTCCTGAAAGGTTTACCACTAAAAGGATAAGCTAACAAAGCTTAGTGAGTTTAAATGGATATCATGCACATCATGACTCATGTAAGTACATTTATAAAAAAAATCTAGAAGTAAAAGAGGCAATATTCATCACAA
>NW_020205209.1:0-1804 GCF_001531365.2 Cynara cardunculus var. scolymus | reverse complement strand
TCATCTTATCAAATGCTCAAAACACCCATTTCCATCCAAAACGTTGTCAATACTAGCCCAAWAAGTTCTAAATTCATAGTTTCACTTATTTTTACCAAATTCCACAATAAACCAATGATAAACCATGATTATAACATCAATTTCTACTAATCTCATTGTATCTCAAATTGACTCCTAAACACTTGTTCTTGAGCTAACATCACTTTTCAAGAAATCTCACAATCCATCCATGGATTTCACATACTAACACATAATAACACTTAAACTTAACATATTTTCATGATTTCATTACTAAATCATCACATGCATGGACTCAAAACTAACCAATTATGCCCAACATCGAAATCAAGATAGAAGATGAGTTTTACCGTTGATTTCTCCACAAATCCTTCAAGAATCTTGATAAAACACTTGATTTGTGGATAGATTAACCCCCAAGTGTGTGTAATCGCACCTTAGAACACCAAGACTAATTTTGAGAGAGAAGGGGGTTGAAAATGGGTAAAATGGGGCTGTTTTGGGGGTTTTCACATCTTAAACCCTAGTTGGGTCGGGTTGACCCAATTTGGTAATTTTTTTTTACTACTAAACACTAAAAAGAATTGCATAACTTTTTGCTCGGGACTCCGTTTTCGATAAGGTTTTTGCCTATGCTTCCGAAACGAGATAACCTATAAGCTCCAATAAAAAGATTCCATTGATAAAACCCAATGCTAAAAACCATACCCAAAAAGTAGATGTTTTCAACACATAATTAAGCGTATTAGGAGGATGGATGTTACAAATACCTCCTCCTTTTGAGGATTTCGTCCTCGAAATCAAGGTCTCTGAAATAACTCCGGATACTTAGCCTTCATTTCATCTTTGTTCTCCAACGTCCAATTCGGACCACGGTGATGCTTCCATTTAGCAAGAACCAAATCTACGATCTTGTTTTGTAGATTAACGGTTCTTTCATTAAGAATGGCCTCGGGTTCTTCTATGTACCTCAATCTTTTATCCAACTTGACCTCGGCCAAAGGAACGGTCTCCTCATGCTTACCCAAGCATTTCCTTAGATGGCTAACGTTGAAAACATCATGAATACCGGAGAGTTTTTCTGGAAGCTCTAAACGATAAGCTTGCTTTCCCACTCGCTCAAGTATCTTGAAGGGTCCAACAAAACGAGGACTTAGCTTACCTTGCTTACCAAATCTTAAAACTCCCTTCCAAGGTGATACTTTCAACATGACCATATCACCCACGTTGAACTCAATTGGTCGCCTCTGTTTATCCGCATATGATTTTTGTCGATCTTGTGCCGCTTTCATTCTTTCTCGTATAACTCGGATCTTGTCATGAGTAATTTGGATCAGCTCAGGACTGGCCAGAATCTTTTCACCCGTTTCTTGCCAACAAAGAGGCGTACGACACTTACGTCCGTACAAAGCCTCAAACGGGGCCATTTTAATCATTGAATGGTAACTATTATTATAAGAAAACTATACTAATGGCAAGTGGATATCCCAGTTTCCACCGAACTCAAGTATACATGCCCTCAGCATGTCTTCTAATGTCTGAATGGTATGCTCTGACTGGCCATCAGTTTGGGGATGATACGCGGTACTAAGGGCAACTCGGTTCCCAACTCTCGTTGCATACTCGACCAAAACTTGGAAGTGAACCGAGAATCACGATCAGAGATTACTTTCACCGGTACACCATGTCGTGCAATAACCTCATCAATGTACAATCGTGCCCATTGATCCATCGAATAAGACTCGCGAACGGGAAGAAAGTGAGCGCTTTTTGTCAATCGGTCTAC
>NW_020205208.1:6141-7733 GCF_001531365.2 Cynara cardunculus var. scolymus | reverse complement strand
GTCGAACAGGAAGCAGTTCATGAGAGTATTTTTCAAGAAAATTGAATCTACTGCCAGAAAGATCGTATCGATAGAAGTTAATCGATTTGGCTCTGATACCAGTTGTTCTTTTCTGTATACTTTCCCCGGTTCCACTGCTACCGACCATAAATAATCTCTTAACCAGCCCATCAAATAAGTGGAACAATTTAATAAGGAAATTCAAGAGAAATTTGTAGAAGAAGAAGATGAAATAGAAATCGRCGGYGCTTTCTTTATTGAATGAAAATTACAAACTCTCAAGAACCCTAATCGACTCTCATAAGATGTATCTGAATCTATGTGTTTACAATGAATTTTCTATTTGCTCTCATTCCTTTTTCTCTACCTGAAACACTACTTATATAGGCAGTAAATCATGCTAATCTGAATAGGATTAGCCTTATCCAGAATAGGATTAGCCTTATCCAGAATAGGATTCTGAAGATAGTCGTCTTGAAGGACCAGAGGATAGACAGACCACAGAGGCTCTGGTACTCCAGAGGCTCTAGTCAATACAACCAGAGGCTCTGGTCCTCTTCACCTCCAAAGGCTCTGGTCAATACAACCAGAGGCTCTGGTCCTCTTCATAGAGGCTCTGGTTCAGGTGTCTTCACAGAGGCTCTGGTGAATCTTCCAGAGGCTCTGGTTCTGCTTACAGAGGCTCTGGTCGTCCATACTTGGTCCATTTAGCACAGCGGCTGGTCTTCTTCCAGACTTAGACATTTTGGCACAGTAGCATCTTCATATGTTCCATCTTTAGCCCTGATTGCTTAATAAAACTTTTTGAGATAATTATTAGGATCAATTTGATGCTAACATAGAACAAGAAAAAATGAAATTGCGACAAACGTGCTAGGGGTGTGCTCACAAGATATGCAATTTATATATGTCTTACCGGGATGGGAGGGGTCGGCTGCTGATGGGCGAGTGCTTCGAGATGCTCTTCTTAGGCCTCATGGATTAAAAGTTCCAAGACCGGGTATAGTTTACAATAGTTTACTATATATTAACAAGTTAAGTTTTGATGATTTATTAACTTAATTTATTACTAGGTTATTACTTGGTTGATGCCGGATACATAAATGGAGAGGGTTTCTGAGCTCCTTATAGGGGTCAAAGATATCATTTAAATGATTGGCGTGATGGACACCAACCAAGCACCGCCAAAGAATTTTTCAATATGAAGCATTCATCGGCGAGAAATGTTATTGAACGATGTCTCGGTATGTTGAAGGCAAGGTGGGTAATCTTACGAGATAACTCGTATTATCCTATTAAACAAAAAGTCAGGATCATCATGGCATGTTGTCTCCTCCACAATTTTATAATACAAGAAATGCTAGTAAATCCACTTGACAATGACGGTGAAGTGGATAAGGGAACCGGAGACCATGGAGTCGAAGACGGAGATAATATAAATGTTGTTGGTACTTCAAATGAGTGGACGACATTTAGGGACAATTTAGCACAATCTATGTTTGAATCTTGGAATGCTACCAATTAATTAGTATGATTCAAATATTTGTTTAACTCATCCTTAATGTTTGTTTAACTCATACTTGCCATGTTTG
>NW_020205208.1:3523-5046 GCF_001531365.2 Cynara cardunculus var. scolymus | reverse complement strand
AAAAAAAATACTCTAATGAACTGCTTGCTTTGTTCRACTGCAGTTTGGTCTCAAGAAACCCTAATTTCTTCTTCATATGCTTAAATGTCTATAGAGTTTCTTGGAGTCAGTCGATTTATTGAACCCTGTTCTTGTCAAATCTACGCATAGGCGTTTAGCAAGAGTTTATGGTACTCAGCCTAAAGCAATTGGTGGTTTATTTGCCAAACATATATTTATCACCAATTTATTGAGTATTATTTCATCTTCTCTCTTTGTGGATTTAAATCTATAATAGCTTACTGTTTTTCTTGCCTATTATCTCTATTCCTTCTTGTTTAATGGCAATTTCCTTCATGTCTTGCCCTTAACAGCAATTCTGTCAATTTTCTTTGAATTGACCTGCTGTTTCTTGAAGTCATAAAGCTTAAATGTTAAATTCTTCTCTCCGCTTCTCAATATCAATGGTGTTTGCTTTGGTTATTCAAGTTATCTTCAATTGAATCATGCTCTAAAGCTGTATTCCTACTCAACTTACGGTTTAATGAAAGTTTCTTTGTCATATGACTGTTTGCACTGTTTTGTTAAGTAATTCACACATTTTTCTATCTCTTTTTGGATGAATTTGCTACTTTTGGGGTGAGTGGCTATTCTGTGCTTCAAAGAATATGCTGGATTGAGGGCAGATTAAAGCTGCATCTTGTGCAAACAGTGGTGCTGCATACACATTGAATCTAATTTGATCCAAGAGTTGAAAATGAAGAACATAGAGCTACATTCTAGGGGCAGCTTGAATATTCCATTCATGCTAAAAACACTAAAGCTTTTTGAAGATAACAGAGGGGAGAAGATATGAAGACTTCTTGAAGATGCTTGCTTTATAAAACTTTGGGGGGAGATTGTTAGCATCAATTTGATGCTAATAATTAACTTAAAAAGTTTTATTAAGCAATCTGGGCTAAAGATGGATCATCTGAAGACGCTTCTGTGCTAAAATGTCTAAGTCTGGAAGAAGACCGGCCGCTGTGATAAATCGACCAAGTATGGACGACCAGAGCCTCTGTAAGAAGAACCAGAGCCTCTGTGATATGTCACAGAGCCTTTGTGAAGACACAAGTACTAGAGCCTCTGTGAGAGACACCTGAGCCTCTGGAGGACCAGAGCCTCTGGTTGTATTGACCAGAGCCTCTGGAGTGACAGAGCCTCTCTGGTCTGTCTATCCTCTGGTCTATCCTCTGGTCCTTCAAGACGACTATCTTCAGAATCCTAATCTGGATAAGGCTAATCCTATTTTGGATAAGGCTAATCTTATTCAGATTATCATGGAGTTATGCCTATATATAGCAGTGTTTCAGGCATAGAAAATATGAACGAGAGCATTTTAGAGAATTCTTTGTAAAACATAGATTTAGATTCATCATATGAGAGTCGATTAGGGTTCTTGAGAATCTGTAATTTCCATTCAATAAAGAAAGCGGCGTTGTTTTCTATTTCATCTTCTTCTTCTACAAATCTCTCTTGATTTCCTTTATTAAATTGTTCTA
>NW_020205208.1:0-1723 GCF_001531365.2 Cynara cardunculus var. scolymus | reverse complement strand
AGGGAAATCTTCAATACATCTTTCTTTGACCTTCTTATCCGTAACGTGTGCCAAAAATGCAACATAATTCTTCTTTAAGTACTTCCACATCTTCATGCATGATACTATCTTAATTTTCCGATCTGACTCGTCTCCTTGAATTACAATTGCTTCACCTCCTTCTTGAGGAATTCGGATAATATTTTCCAAACAAACTATTTCAGCTCGATTTTTGGATAACCAATCTATGCCTATTGATTATATCAAAACTTCCTAACTCAATCGGAATAAGGTCTATGCTAAAATCCTTGTTGGCTAAACTTAGTGTGTAGCCCATGATTATGTCTCTAGCCTTAATTTCGTGGACATTGGCAAATTCTATTATATAAACTTCTTTCAACCTTTGGGGCTTTAAGTTAATCTTCGGGTTAAAATCTAATGATACAAAACTTCTATATGCTCCTGAATCAAATAATACCGATGCAAATTTATTATTCAAGAGAAATGTACCTGTAACCACATTGGGATCATGCCTAGCTTCCTTTGCTCCAATCTCAAATGCTCGGCCCCGTGCTTGACTTTCTAGGTTTCCTTGATTGGCTGGTCAAGCTTGGTTAGCATTTGTTCCTAGTTTTCTCTTTGGGCAAACATTTCTTATATGGTCTGGACTCCCATAATCAAAACACAATCGCTTTCGGCAATCCTTTGTGGAATGACCTCCTCTGTGGCATCTTTGACAAATGATGCAATTCCCCCAGTGCGGATATTTGCATTTATTGTACTTAGGCTTGCTTCCTTGGTTTACCACCTGGGTCTGTACCCCAAAATTTCCTACTACTTTCCTATTCTTGTCAAATCTTCCCCTAGATATTTGGTTCCCATGTTCTTCCATTTTTCTCTTTCCTTTGGTGAATTCTTCGGACCAAACAGCATTATTTGTGAGCTTGGTAGTAATGTCTATTGCCTCCTTAAGGGTCTTTGGGTTTGCCGAGGTGATATTTCCTCGAATCTCTGAAGACAATCCCCAAATATATCTCTTGATTCGAACTTCCTCAGGCAGATGTGGCACTAAATTTGCTAACTCATGGAATCGAGCAGTATATGCAGCTATGTTTTCCCCTTTCATCTCATGGTTCCATAATTCCCTTTCAAACTTTTGGAGTTCACTCCTTGGACAGTATTCATCCTTAAGTAGTTTCTTGAACTCCTCCCATGAAAGTTGGTTGGCCGTTTCCCGACCCCTAGTCTGAACTAATGTGTTCCACCATGTCTGTACTCGGCCTTGCAATAAGCATGCAACATATTCTACTTTGTTTGCTTCTATGCATTTACTGATATGGAGGACAGATTCGATACCCTCAATCCAAGTTAATAATCCTACGGCTCCCTCGGTTCCATGGAATTCTTTTGGGTTACAGGATCTGAATGATTTATAGGTGCATTCCTTGGGTGTTCTAGGCTCAGAATTGGTTGGTTGGTTAGCGTTCAGCCCTGCCGCTACCTGGCTGACAATACTGGGGAGTGCGGCCAAGAGTTGTTTTGCACGACTACAAAAAGAAGGCTGAGTACTACCAACAGAAGTCCCTACTAGCTCAATCTAGTGAGCTAGTAACAGACGAATCCTCTGACGATGATGATTAGAAGGGTCTTCTCGCATGGGAAGACTCAGACACAGAGGATGAACTCTTCTGTGGGATGGCTGACATTGAGACAGACTCCTCTGCGAGAAACGATCAAGAGGTTT
>NW_020205207.1:0-7232 GCF_001531365.2 Cynara cardunculus var. scolymus | reverse complement strand
TCCTTTATATGCCACCCTTATTTCTTCATCAAAATATTTCACAAAAACAATTCCATATAGAATTAGACCACAGTCTATGAAATTATCATTAGTTCAACTTTATCATTTCAAAATTCCCCATTCATATATATAAACAAGTGAAAATGCAAATCTGGTTATATTAGACTTGGTCGGACTTCATCTCCGGTCAAGTTTTGGCCGATTTAACAAGTTCGGATAACAAATCGCCCAAGGCTTGTCCGGTTTACCATTAATCCGGTCAGCTTTATCCGGATTGGATGATACTTCACATAACTTTGTCCGATTTATCAATCCGGATAACTCATAACTCAAGGTTTTGTTCGATTTAAAATAAACCGGCCACTTCATAGTCGTATTCCTACTTCTCCGTTCAAAATACTTGATATAAACTCAATGATCATAAATCGCTCAATACTTGTCCGGTTTAAGACTAAACCGCTTGACTCTTGATCGGTTTAAGTCTAATCTGGACAATACTCACCAAGCGGTTTATTTATAAATTGCTTAAGCCTTAACCAGTTTAGCACTCAACCCTTGTCCGGTTTATGACTAAATCGCTTGACATTTGTCCGGTTTAAGACTAATGTTGATCACAGATCTCTCAATAACACTAATAATCTAGTTAATAATAACCAAATTATAGTGATTTGATGAACAAAGTGATGAACACTCAAGAAGAAATTATGAACAATTATGAACAATCTTGAGCGTCAAAGATTTCACTTTATTGATAATAAAAACGTAAAAGCGACTTAGATTACAATAGGCCTAATCACCTATTTATACTAATAAGAAGATAACTATCTAATGAGACTTTTTAGCTAATCTTCTAATAACAGATAACAATTATCTAAACTATGGATAAACTTCAGTAATTAAGATAAACTCGAAATCTAGCTRTTGACTTGTCATCTCCAGCTGTCATTCATGGTATGATGGATCATCCTTATCTTTAAGTCTTTCTATCGCATCCTTGGTCGTCCATCGGTCCTCTGGTTGTGCTTCAGACTTAGTCAATTATGCCTTGATGTCTCCATCGGTCTTCTGGTTCTTCATCACTTATTGTTTTTTATTATTTTTTCACTTTATGAATTATGGCGTTTAACAATCTCCCCCTAAGTAATGAAATAACAAACATAGACTAATCTGGAAACAACCGTGAAGAACAGAGACTAATCTAATAAAAAAACATCAAATTCCAAATTTTCATTGGATGATGAAATTCTTACAATACTAGAATCAAAAGACATCAAGACAAAACAAAAAAAAATACAACTCATCATGAGCTACCTTGATATATTTCATTGAATCGCATGAGCAGTCTTCGATAGCCGATAACTGTCGATATCTCATGAATGAGCCGACTCCCTTCTTCTCTTGGCACGTGGTTTCTACCTAGTCTTTCTCTAATGACTTTCTGAAACCATTCAAGTGTATTCGATGAATACTTGAAGGCCTCAGTTAGTCTAAAGAATTTTTTAACCCCAAACTCATTCTTGTAAACAAGTCCAAGTTCGGGTTGTGTTAGGACTGAGGCAGACCTTTTCTCCTGCAGTCCTTGGAAGTCTTCGTTTGGTGGAGCTCAAGATAGTCTTTCAATGCCTAGCCGAAGAGCAATTTCAAAATCACTCTTGGCTCTACGGTTCAACAGGGTTTCCATCGTTTTTACTACCGCTCGGTTTGCCATTCCATACCTGATGCTGTAGTCCTGCCTTTGAGCCGTGTATGCGTATAATTCAATAAAGTCATATGGATTGAGATTAATGAGGTCATTTTTGTTGAACACGCTAACTTGCCTATATGCTCTCTCCATAGTGAACTCGACGTATCGAATGGCTCGGTTGGCAAATGTCCTTACTTTCAGATCCATGACCCTCCTTATCCCATCATTCGAGAAGAAAGCTTGAGGAGCTTGTGTGGTCTGTCTAATGAATTATGGTGTAAGAGGTCCATGGACTCAGGTGATAAGATCAGAGGGTTGATGGTCAAACTTTCATCGCGATCTTCGTACAGGTATTGATGGATGTTTTTCATTATAAGTGGTTCCCTGGGTGGCAATTTAGGACGTCTCCGCATGGACTCCATGCTCTGTATAATCTCATCTACCAGGCTCTAAGGAGGTTGCTTTGATGAAAAGGGAGTATCCGCATGCACCACGGGTGGTTGGGTTGAGGGTTGTGTATGAGTTGGTGAGGGTATGGTTTCTTGTTGAGTTGGTTCAGCTTGGGTTGGTTGTGGTTCATTGGGTTCGGCTTGGGTGGTTTCTGGTGCATGGGATTCTGTTTGGGTTTATGGTTGTTGGGGTGATGAAGGTTGGATTATTGTTGGTTCTGGTTGTATGGATTAGGTGAAGGGTTCTGTGATGCGAAGGGTTGGAGAAGGGGTTAAAGGTAAGTTTGGTATGGGTGACGAAGGTTGGTTTATTTTCGTTGGTGGGGTGATTGGCTCTTCATCGGTTGAGGAACTCAATACGATGGGTTCTGGGGTTGCAGCGAAGGGAACATGTACATATTGTACATCTTCAGAGGGCAGAGCCTCTGGTTCCCTTGCTTGGGTTCCTTCGGTTGAGGGTGGTGGTTGAGTTTGTGGTGATGGTGATGGTGATGCAGCAAATTCTGTATTCTGTGCAGCCGTGGCCTCTGTCTCCCCCTCATGAGGTCCAAGACCTTGATCATCGGGGTCTTGGTCTTCATGACTTGGCCTTTTGTGTTGGCGGCTGCTGAAGCAAGAGGCTTTGCTCCTCTTCTTCTTTTTGTCCTTCCTGAAGGACGCAAGATACGCCTTCAGGGCAGCTTGTCTTCGACTCGCCTCCATTGTTTGGAGGAGAGAGGTGGTGCACCGTTGTTCATCGGCCAGGTTCTGGGAGAGAACCCTTGTTGGATGGATGGCCCGATGAACGAATTTGGCACTAATTTCATTGAAAGATGAGACTAGTGCCTTGGACAGAGCCCGTAGGTCAGCTTTGGTTGCGAACTCGGTGGAGGAGGATGAGGCTTGTGGTGATATGGAGGTCTTTGTGGATGTATATGGAGGGATGGAAAGATTGGTGATGAGGTCTCTCACCTATGCGGTGAATGAGGAGAAGACTTCATCAAAGGATGAGCCTGCAGAGGGAGGTTGGGGTGGAGGAATAGGCTGGGGAATTTGAGCTAGGATAGTGGCGGGTAGTTGGGTGAGGGTGGTTTGGATGGAGGCCATTTGATTGATGAGGTTGGCAAGGGTAGCATCGATGGATGAGGTGGATTGAGGTGGGGCTTGATGAGGAATTTGGTAGATGATGGTTGTGGGTAGGGAGTTAATGGTTTGAAAGATGGTCTGAAGTTGGGAGATGATGTACGTGAGGTTCTCATCGGCCTCAGTTGCCTGGGCCATGAGGGTGGCAATGGATTGGATGATGATTTGGTGTCGTTGGGTGGCAAAGGAGGATGTGGTGTTGTGATGTTGGGTGATAGTTTGTTGGAGCATTTGAAGGCGGGTGGTATTGGCTTGGGTTTGGGTTTCAATTTGAGAGAGGTGGTGTTGCAAGATTGCAAGGGATTGTTGGAGGTCAGAGTTATCGGTRGAGGGTTGGTTRTCAACAATTCCTTGTRTGATGAGTTTAAGGTCTTCCAAGGACCGCATCACTGTATCGACAAAGGCTTGGAACTCGGCCTTTGTGACCAGGTCTGCATGTGGGGTAAGCCCTGCAGCAACAGATGCTGCAGGTTGGGCCTCTGCTCCGGAGGTGCCTTCTTGGCCTTGTGAGAAGGTAGGCCTAGAAGGACTTCCATCACGTCCTTGATAGCCCTCAAGAGAGGAGCTATCTCGTGATGTTGCGACATCTTCTTCCTCTTCCTCAGTTTCAGAGGCCGGGTAAGTGAAGCGAATGTGTGTCCCCTTCGGTAGATCAAATAYCGAAGGGGGATGTGCATGAAGGGAAGATCGCTCTGAACGATCTTGGGGTTCAATATCAGAAGCAACACATGCTTCTTTGTGTGTGGTGGGATGTGTCGAGCCCTGAGGCGAAGGGGCTCTTATATCTTCATCACCTCTCTGTTGAGAGAGGGGTGATGGAAAATATGGTTCCTCGGCTGATACATCTCCAGAGACCCGAAGAATGGCCTCTGGATGGCTGGCTGGGGTTGGGAGTGGACTGGGTCATTCTTGTTCAATACCCCTGTGGCTTTGATCGCCAGGGGTAGATGATGTGGTTGCCCTTTGGGTAGTGGGGGGAGGGATTGTATGAGTAGGTCCGGGGGAGGCACGATGAGTAGCATCATCATCATCATCATCTTCGTCATCCGATGAAGATGTCTCATGTGCTCCTTCGCTTGGTGGACGGTTCTAATCGCTCAAGGGTAGCTGCCCTCGGTTCCTAGGACAACATAGAACGTTCATAGGCCTGGCGTATCTCAGATGTCGATGGAATGACATTGAGCATAGCCCTGGAGAGTGGATGGTTGATGCTGTAACCCTCCTTCAAGATGGTTGGGCGATGTCCATGCATCTTGTAGACGGGGGTGAAGGGCTCCTCAGTTGGTAGGCCATGCTTCCTCATTGCGTCCCCAATGAAGAGGGCGAGGAAGCGAGGGAAGGTAACCGCAGAGAGAGGCTTGCCAGCGGCTTGGAGTTTACATTTCTTGACCACTGCCGCATGATTCTTGTTGTAGATCAGGAAGGCGTAGTCGAGGTTCAGGTTGAAGAACAGCCCATACATGATAGTCATGATGTTGATGTTCCCTTGGTCCAAGGAGCCTAATTTGCATGTGAGAGCTCTGTTAAGGATGGAGAAGAACATATTCCACATCGGTGGGATGAATTGGCGTTTGAAGTCTGATACGTTGCGTAGGTCACGATTGTAACCTAGCATCTTCACAAAGCGGAGGATGTCGTCGGTGGTTGGTGGTTCGTCATATTGTTCAATTCCAAGTTCCCGTCGAGTGGGAATGCACAGAACCCGAGAAACCTTAGCCCGCGATATTTTGAGCGAACATATCATATCATTAGGTGCATCCATGTATTCTGTGGCATTCTGGGTCAAACTCACACGTTTGCCAATATTGCTGGACGTACTTTATGGGTACGCCGGTGTCGGCAAGAGTGAGGGAGGGAAGAAGAATGCAGTTCTTGAAAAACTCGATCATAACTGCAAATCGTTCGTCAAACAGTGTGTTTCGGAGTTCGATAGAGTGGTTGTTTGGCTTCATGGGTAGGAAGACGATAGCGCGGCTGTCGACGCCGGTGGATTGGACTATGCTGTCATTGTTGTTCGATTCGTGGGAGGTGGAGGAGGCCATTGTTGAAGAAGTTGCAGGTTTGGTTCATCAAAATATAGATGCAGGTTTATGGAAGCGTAAAGAGAAGATGAATGAGGAAGGAAGGTATTTATAGGCGGGAATATGGTGAGGGAGTGGGGTGTGGGGGGTGGGGGTGGAAGGAAAACAGTTTCTTGATTATTAAAATACAATAATCATGAAAAGTTTTGGCGGTTTTGGGTATAGACAATTTGATTTGAAGAACGTGAGCCGTCTTGATTGTACGTGCCATTAATGTTAGATGACACGTGTCAAGRCGRGGTTAGGGAGGGGGGAAAGTTGAAAAGGTGTATGGGGAACAGGCTGTATGTGTTGTCAGGCGCGTGGTATGATGAAGTTATGAATTATTTGAAATAAAAAGTTATTCCAAATAATATCTTGATGAGTACGTATCCCAAAAATAATTTGAATTTAAAATCCCATCTAATTGTAAAATTAATACTAATTACGAAGTTTTGGTCTTCTAAAAACCGATGCTGTATAGTTTTTAGTCACAAAAGCTGCAATTTTGTATATTCTTGAAAATGATTTTCAATTAAGATGAGTTTGTGTATAAAAATTATTGTCATGGAACTAGAGAAGCTCTGGTTGGTCATGACCCATTGGGTGAGGAACCAGAGGAGCTCTGGTTTAACATCGATGAAGGAGTTCATGGATTTGATGTTGGATTGCATGATATAAAGGCCTTGGATAACAAACCAGAGGCTCTAGATAAGCATTGTTAATCCATTATATAGAACCAGAGGAGCTCTGGTTAAATACATATGTAGCATTTAGGTGGCCAGAGGCTCTGGATGAAAAATACATAAAAAAATGTGTGAAGATGAAATTGTTTCTCCCCCTTAAATGATGCATGAGTAAGGATTTTGAAGTTTTCAAAGACTCCCCTTCAAACAAATAATAATGAAGAATTAGGGGTACCAGAGGCTCTAGTCTATACAACCAGAGGCTCTGGTTGTGAAGGATGATGAATGTATGAAAGGTGGCTAAGTGGAAGTGGAGAAAGGGTCTTTGAGACCAGAGGAGCTCTGGTTCCAAAGAGAACAAAGCCAAAGGCTCAGGTCTTTAGAACCAGAGGCTCTGGTTGTGAAGCAAAGAAAATGGGTAATTAAAAATGGTGAAGTGTATGTGAAAGAATATGATGGATGAGCCTTTGAGACCAGAGGAGCTCTGGTTAAAAAGATTGTGAATCCAGAGGCTCTGGTCTTTAGAATCAGAGGCTCTGGTTATGAAATATGAAAGAATATGGTTAAGTCCATATGTAGGGAGAAGAGGGAAACTCTTTGGGACCAGAGGGGCTCTGGTTACAAAGAGTATGAATCCAGAGGATCTGGTCTTTAGAACCAGAGGCTCTGGTATGGTATAGAAGGGGTGTKGTTTATACCAAGTCATAGATGGGAACTTGATAGCGCTGGTTTTAAAGGAATTGGAAACCAGAGGCTCTGGCCTTTGGAACCAAAGGCTCTGGGTGGGAAGGGAATACTTAGTGCATGAAAACTAAGTATATGTGGGTCCAAAGGATAAAGAAAAATGAGGAGATGAAATGAATGAATGCTTAAGTCCAAGTTGAGACACAATAGGATGTAGACTCACAGAATTGGATTCCAGAGGCTCTGGTCTATATAACCAGAGGCTCTGGTGAGTAAGAGAATACTTGGTAGAAATTACTAAGTATTTGCTTTGGACCAGAGGGGTTCTAGTTCCAAAGGTGATGGAGATTGTTTGCCAAAAATTGTTCGAAGTAAATCTAAATAGCTAGAGGCTCTGGTCTTTATGACTAGAGGCGCTGGTTTAGGATACTTGGAGTTTCTGGCTAAAATTTTTATATATCACTTATAGGCACAACCATGAGATATTGAAGATCTCTGGTTATAAGCTAATGAGTGACTTTAAGTGGTGAGATTCAGCATACCCATC
>NW_020205206.1:2693-7412 GCF_001531365.2 Cynara cardunculus var. scolymus | reverse complement strand
TCATGGCCATTTATGAACCTATAAGAAAGCAAATGGATTAGGGGACCCTGTGCACTCCAATTATCTTCCCAAGCATGCGTAGACATCCCATTACCCACAATCGAAATAAAGAAACGCCTACAATGAGGTCTTAACTCTAAAATATTCCGCATAAGCCAGGACCATTCATTTCTCTTTTTTATCACCCAAAAATTACGCCTCCTAATACCGTTAGAATGAATCCAAGACACCCACATGGAATCTCTTTTAGTAAGAATATCCCAAATATGCTTAAACAAATATCCTTGAGGAGTCTACTGAAAGGGGAATTTCCCCAGGCAATTTTATAAAGACAAAAAAGAGCAAAACCATACAAAGAGTAATCAGCAAGAAAAGCTACGGTAACTTTGGCTTACAAACCAAGCCATAAGAAGCCAAAAAAGACAAAGAGAAATGCACCAAAAAGTAAAAATAAAGCAAGCCAAAAAATAGAAGGAGCAAATCCCCGCCATCTTCCAAAACCGAAAGCCTTCATCAAACACTTTATCACGCATCATTGATTCGTATGAATTTCTTCCTTGTCTTCCATGCCATTCTTTGAAGAATCTAAATCTTGATCTCCGCCACAACTTTTTTGCCAGCTTGATTGTAATTTTCAAAGAAATTTATGTTCCTTTCCCGCCATATGTGGTATACCGTAGCCGATATACCAAGTTTTTGTACCGTAGACCATGATTTCCACCTTTGAGATAAACCCCTGTTAAGAATGTCCTCCCATTTGTTTCAACAATTCGTTATCCCAACTTCCTTTTTAATAACCTCCCATATACTACTCGAGTAGTTGCAATCAAAAAATAAGTGATTGTGCGTTTCAATCACTAAATTACAAAAAACACATTTCAAATCTGGAGGTTCATGCTTCCACTGACTAATGCGATCTTGTGTTGGTAATCTGTTCTGACAAGCCATCCACATACACAGAGCATGTTTAGGTATGTATGCTTTATTCCATACCACATTGTACCAATGCACAATCGGCCCCGCTTCTTGTAATGTGTGCCATGCCACTTTTACTTCAAATTGTTTCCGAGTATGTTTAGCATCAAGCCAGCTGACCGTATCCTCAATTTCACTGGGAAGTGGTATCATAACACTTTGCAGTTGGGGATACTGTTGTAGCCATTCCACCGCCCAAGTAGTACCAAATCGTTGCATTAGATCATACACCGTAGAGTTATTATGAAAACCATGACCATTAATGAATCTGTAAGAGAGCAACTGAATAAGGGGACCCGAATCACTCCATGTGTCTTCCCAAGCGTGAGTAGATAAACCATTACCCACATTGTAGATAAAAAATCGTCTGCAATGAGGTCTTAACTCCAAGAGGTTCCGGAGAAGCCATGACCATTCATTCCTCTTCTTGATTATCCAAAAATKTCTGCCTCGAATACAATGARACTGAATCCAGGAGACCCACATAGTATTTCTTCGAGTAAGAATATCCCAAATATGTTTAAACAGTAAGCACCGATTCCATATCGCTAGTCTTTTCAAACCAAGACCACCATTCTGTATAGGTAAGCAGATCTTATCCCAAGAAACTCGACATTTTCCCGGTTCACCCTCCGTTTTATTTCATAAGAAATTACGGAACAGCTGTTCAATCTCATGAATAGTGGTTGCCGGTACAAGAAATACCGACATCCAATAGGTTTGCATAGAGTGAAGCACAAAGATGATGAGTTGTCGTCTTCCCCCATAAGAAAGAAATTTGTTTTTCCAATTCATTAAACGAGATTTTAGTTTAAGCACAAGAKGGTTGAAATCACGTACCTTCAAACGAACTGGAGAGAGAAGGACTCCCAGGTGGCGGATAGGAAAAACCCCCGGACGAAAAGGAAGACAGTTGCGAATGATATTCTGGATATCCAACCCCACATTCCCGAAAAACACTTCACTTTTTTCAAGACTAGGAGACAGACCCGAACGTTCCTCAAACAATTGGAGAGCTCGTTTTATCACTTCTACTGAAGTAGCATCCCCCCGAGAAAAAATAAACAGATCATCCGCAAAACATAAATGGGTCAACTTTATCTCGGCACATCCTTGATGGTATGCAAAATTAACCTCCTCCTCAATACATTTTGTTAGAATCATCGATAAACCTTCCATAACCACCGTGAACAAGTAAGGAGACAATGGATCCCCTTGTCTAATACCTCGCTTACCATGAAAAAAACCCTCCGGCTGTCCATTAACACATATAGAGAAAGTAGGCGATGTGATTAGAGACTTTATCCAATTAAGCATAACTGGATGAAATCCCATTCCCTTTAGCATCCCCAGAAGATACCTCCAGTCAACTGTATCATAGGCTTTCCGAATAACAATCTTAAAAGCACACTTTGGCTCCCCCTGAGATTTTTGATAACCTGCTACAAGCTCATGCGCCATTAGAATATTATCAGTTATCTGTCGTCCAGGAATGAATGCAGATTGAGCCTTGCTAATTAGAAAATCCAAAGAGCCTTTCATCCTATCAGCAATAATTTTACTGATACATTTCAGCAAAACATTACAGCAGGCGATGGGTCGAAAATCAGTAACACATGAAGCATTAGGGACCTTTGGTACTAGGCAAAGTAGAGTATGATTCAACTGGTATTCTAAAGTTCCASAGTAGAAGAAATTATGTACCGCAMTAAGAACATCCCTACCAACCACACTCCAAGCCGCTTTAAAGAACTTTGACGAGAACCCATCAGGACCAGGAGCCTTGTCATTCCCAATATCAAACAGCGCAGTCTGTATCTCCATATCCGTAATAGGTCTGATTAAATGCAGAGAATCCGATAACAATAAAGAGCGAACAAAAGAACAATCCTCCATAGAAGGATGAACCAATCTTTTAGAAGTACCCTAAATACCTTCAAAATGATTAACAAAAGCTTTTGGTACCTCTTGATGTTCAAAAACCGTACCAACATCATCTTTTATAGCAGCAATATGGCTTCTATGACGTTTTTCTCTCATAGCATGAAAGAAGAACTTAGAGTTTCCATCGCCTTCATTTAGCCAAGAAATCTTTGCTTTTTGTCGAACCATTTCCATTTGATCATTTCGAGCTTTTTGATATGCTAACAAGAGGTGAGCAATGTCCTCTTTCAGCAAATCATTAAAAGGGTCTAGATTACAAGCCAATTGAGCAACTTCAAGCTCCGTCTTTAAACTAGCCACCCTCTTATCCAAACATCCAAAAGAATTACGAAGCCGACGACAAACCCCTTTCAACTCTTGCATTTTTCTGATCACTCTCTTCATATATGAACCTGGCTGAGGTTTCATCCACACCCCCTCCACAGATTTAATGAAATCTACATGAGATGTCACAATATTATCAAATTTGAAACCACGTTGACGAAGTCGCCTACCAACTTTGAAGGAAAGGATTCCCGAAGAATGATCAAAGATCCCCCGTGGTTCAAAGAAAACCGAGGCATCCCCAAATCTAGTAATGAATGCTGAATTTCCCGAAATGCGGTCTAATTTACGCATTATACCGTCACCCCAGAAGGCTTCTGCGTCCATGTATATTGGCACCCCTGATACGAGATATCAAAAAGCTCTACCTCTTCCAGACAAAGATGAAATTCCTCCATATCTTAGTTACGTCTAGAGGAACCACCCAATCCATCATGAGGAAAAAGCATTGAGTTGAAGTCACCCATCGCAACCCATGCTTTTCTTCGAACAAAAACATTGAATTTACCAATATCCCACCAGAGGTCCTTCCTCTCCACTCCCGTATTACACCCGTAAACAAAAGTAATAAAAATGGGCTCCGGATGACCCATAATCCGAATTTCACAATGCACATATTGTAAATGTTGCTCAATCATAATCAAGGACAAAACAGACGGGTCCCAAGCAATAATAAGACGAGTTCCTTGATCACACAATAGCCCATTAGAGATCCAACTCCAATTACCTAACACTTTACCACACACTTCCCCCATATGACTATGTAAAACTTTAGACTCAATGATGCAACATAAAGAAAGATGCTTTACATGAATAAGATCACGTACCTCCTTTTGCTTTATTAGGGCATTTAGACCCCTAATATTCCACGCAACTATCTTTATCATTGAGAGGTTGAAATGGGTATYGCCCCTCTACTGTGTTCCTTAGAGGGCCCCTCAGTATCAATTATCTCCATATCTTCATCATCGCTAGATTCATCAGAGTGTAATGAAGAAAACCTATTACTAATAGACGTGGAGTAAACTGCGCCATGTCTTGGTTTAAACGCATGAGCCACCACTTTTACTAGTTCCGGACCCCCCTTGGATCAAATAGTGACATTCGAAAGATCATATCTTCCTTTTGGCGTTATCCCCGCATCCACCATACAATATTGACTTTCCCCATGTTCCATACTTTCCCCAACAAATACTGCAGAAGCAACAGGCTTAACAACATCCTTTGTCCTTTTTAGTTTCTTCCGAAACATACGGTACTTCAGAAACCGGCTTTATGGTACCAACACCAACTATCGTATCATGAAGAATAGAAGGCTCACCTGAAGAAGTAGCCTGAGCGCCATTACGAGGTCCTAAGTATTCTTCGGCTTCCAATGTTTTCTTCTAGGTTCTTTAAACCCATCATTATTCGACGGCATTAAATGCTCCTTTTGTTTTTGGATTTCCCTTTTCATGCAAGAAGACGTACGATGTC
>NW_020205206.1:0-1933 GCF_001531365.2 Cynara cardunculus var. scolymus | reverse complement strand
GAGCAGATTATTCAAGCCATTGTTCAGACTGTTGAAATTCGTGTGGCTTGGTTGGGGAAGCAGGTTTTTGGCAATAATGGTTGATTTTTATGGGTTTTTGCTGTGTTAGGGGAGCTTTTGTGCGTTTTCAGCTCATTTTCTTTATTTGTAGTTGTTTGTTTGAGTCGGTTGGGCTTTGTTTGTTTTGGCTTTTGGTGGCTTGGTATGGGTTTTTCCAAGTCGTTTGTTTTTTGTTGTGTTGGTAGTGGTCTGTTTGTGGTCGCTTTGCTGTATTTTTCTTTATGATTTATAAAATTGCCTGGTTTCCGTTCAAAAAAAAAAAAAACAAGAGGAATGTTATAGAATTTAATCCATAACGGACATGAGGTATGCTCAGGTTTATGAAGCCCCTTTGAAGGATCCCATGTTGAGACAAAAAGTGGCCTCCCATGAATCATGAGGGGAGACGACTCAACCACTTGATTGCAACCACCATCATCATTAAACCGAAAAAGGAAGTAGCCAAGATCATTTACCATAGCATCCATAAGACCAAACTTTTCCCATGCATTTTGAACCGCACGCAGAACAATGGGAAAAGGAAGACGAGGTCCCAAAAAATACCCATACAGAACCGACTTGAAAGATTTAGCCATATCTCTCGTAGCTTCCAACGTAAATTGGATCCGCGGTTTCAACTCTTTTCAACCGGAAAGTACGTCAGCTCTTGCCTTGGAGTACCTCCTACAATTTCAGCAAAAGACTTTTGAGGTTGCATACTAGTCCCACCCATAACTGCAGGAGATAGGCGTTCCCACACCGAGACCCTTTTATTGGGACCAATATTATCCTCAACCACCTTCAACACCGCCTCCTTTACACCCCCCATGCAAAGGAGTTCCATGCAAGTCACCAGAAACCGTCTCACCAAATATTACATCCGCGAAATCCTTAGAAGAAGGATCTTCCAAAATCACATCCGCAAAATCTAACATCGTCACCTCACCACAGAAAATACCTAGTTCCCTCTATCCCTAGTCAAGAAGTTGTGGTGCATAAACCCTCAAAGAGCTTTCTCAATAAAATAAACGAAGACCCCACAGTGGGGTGCTGAATATTCTATTAAGTAACTCAGTAAAGGCAACGAAGACCACAGAAACACTTGACACAGGAAAAAGTAAACTAGGTAAAACAGAACCCAGAAGATCACAACGAAAACTAAGAGTAAGCCGCAAGCAAGCAAACCCCAAAGCAAACCCAAAAAAAAAAACCGTTCAAAAAAACCAAAAGAAACCAAACGACCAAGCAAATGACAAAACAAAGAAGGAAAAAAAAGATAAAATAAACGGCACAAACCCTACGGTCAAGATAACATGCAAAACGACGGGCAAAAAGGAAACCCTAGCCGTGAGCAACACACTACACGGCCAAGATGAAAAACCGCAAACCCTAGCCGTTACACAACACAACTCGGTTTGCCAACAATGGGGGAAGAGGATACTATGAACCAAAAACAATCAAGAAGGGAAGATTGCACAAGGCAAACAAAGAAAAGACAACGAAAAACCAACCTCAAAGGATGAAACCCAAATGCCGCCTCCAATGAAACCGAGAGAAACCCAAATCCGTGAAACAAATCGGCCTTTGATGGAGAAAAATGAATGTAAACCAAGTAACAACGCCAAACAAATCGAAATGGAAGAGAATAAAAGCAAAACATCAACAAAGAGCAATCGAAATCATCATCTTCATCTTCAAACGTTCATGCCACCTTGAGAGAAAAAGTCAAAACCCTAGTCAACCCTCCTAATTGGGTCATTCCATAAGGATTCTTCCTTGAGGAGTCTAATTGGGTTCGTTGGATTTATAGTAATAATCTCCGTTCTTCGAATCTCTGGCTGCTTCGTAAGAATTCTAATTGGTCTTGGGTTTTTCGTAAACTATTAGACTTGCG
>NW_020205205.1:6639-8113 GCF_001531365.2 Cynara cardunculus var. scolymus | reverse complement strand
GATTCTCGTCTAGAGAATGTTTATATCATCAACATGAATTCTCCTCTCATCGAGAATAGTTGCTTCTTCTCCAAAGCCTCATCAGATATTAACTGGTTATGGCACAAACGGCTATCTCATCTCAACTTCAAGACACTTAGTGAGCTGTCAAGAAATGATCTTGTCACTGGTCTTCCTCAACACTCGTTTCCAAAGGAATCTCTTTGCTCAGCTTGTGAGAAAGGAAAACACACAAGAGCTAGCTTTAAGTCGAAGCAAATCTCTTCAATGACTGCACCTCTTCAGCTATTGCATATGGATCTCTTTGGTCCAGTCAACATGCAATCCCTAGCTGGAAAGAAGTTTACACTTGTCATTGTTGATGAGTATGCCAGGTACACTTGGGTATTCTTTCTCAGATCTAAGGATGAAGCACCTGAAGAAATTATTTTTTTCATCAAAAAGATAGAAGTACTAAACGATGTTAATATACGATCTATTAGAAGCGACCATGGTACTAAATTCAAAAACAGTACTATGGATAACTTTCTTGAGGACAAGAGAATCTCTCACAACTTCTCTTCTGTGAGAACTCCTCAGCAGAATGGGGTCGCTGAAAGAAGAAATCAAACAATCATTGAGGCTGCTCGATCAATGCTCAGCGAATCCCACCTCCCTACTCAATTATGGGCTGAAGCTGTCAACACCGCTTGTTTCACTCAAAACCGATCGCTGATCATGAAAAGATTCAAGAAGACGGCCTATGAACTCTTCCATGGATGAAAGCCTTCCATAAGCTTTCTTCATATATTTGGTTGTACTTGTTACATTCTYAACAATCGCGACCAACTTGTAAAGTTCGATCCCAAAGCTGATGAAGGAATCTTTCTTGGATATTCTTCTATATCCAAAGCCTTCAGAGTATTCAACAAACGAAGACAAACAATAGAGGAATCTATTCATGTCACTTTTGATGAATCTCAGTCAGCTAATTCAAAACCTATCTCGAATGATGAGGATGAATTAGAGAACTGGATGATATCTCACTACAGACAACCTGAAGCTTCCTACAGTGCTCCTCTTAACACTGAACACCAGAAGCTGAAGATGATCCACTCATCATTCCAGTTGCAGCTAGTCACTCCAACGTATCTTCTTCAAAGATCACTGCAGTACCCATTAGTTGTGTATCTCCTTCTACTTCAAACACTGATCCATCAGTGAATGAAATGCCTTCAGTTTCTGAACCTGTTTCAGTTGCTGAATCTGAGGCTCCCTTGGCAATAGTCCCTATTGCTGAAGAAACTACTGCTGAAGCCTCATCTTCCATACCTGAACTCGCCTATTCAGATGAAGCTCCTCTACCGGCTCATCAATGGACTAAAAGCCATTCAATTCATCAAATTCTTGGTAATCCAGATGCAGGTATCAAGACACGTCGAGGTCTAGGTAATATATGTCTCTTTGTCAACTTTCTTTTTTTAGTTGAACCCAA
>NW_020205205.1:1833-6509 GCF_001531365.2 Cynara cardunculus var. scolymus | reverse complement strand
AGATCATGTTATGAATGGTGATATTGAACTTCACTTCGTTCCAACTGAGTATCAACTCGATGACCGTTTCACCAAGCCTCTTGATGAGACAAGATTTAATATCTTGATCAGCGAATTGGGCATGTTGAACACTGAAGATTAATCTTCAGTCATTAAACATCACTCAGTAAGTGAAATGATTCAATACTCTATCTCTAACACTGAAATCTTGAGTAAATATATCTATTCTCTCTAAGGTATGATTACTCTTCTCTTTTTTCAACTTAAAACCTTCACTGAAGCTTTCTCTTTTTCAGTGATAAAATGTTTTAAAAGGTGGTCTCAGTGATTCTCTACACTCACCACATCTTCAAGTATATCTTTATACTTATCTTAAAAAAATCTGAAAGATCACTGAAACCTTTCTTATCAGTGATCAAAACGTTTTTTAAATGCCAGTGTCAGTGACTCTCTTATCACTAAAACTGATGTCTTAAAACCATCACTGAATATTTCTTTTCAGTGATAAAATGTTTTAAATGGTGTGTTTCAGTTTCCTTTTGACACTGAATGACTCTTCATTTCTTAAAAACTATTTGTTTTTAAAAGAAAATAGTTAATGAACCGTCTTTATGACGACATTCTCTGTTTATTATGAGCGACGCTTTGAGAAGCGTAAAATATTCTGTCATTACGCTACCTCATTAAATGTCATCCAATCATGGATGAGAACGTGGTATATTTTTCATCATGACCACTTTTCCAAACCATCGTCTTTTCTCTCTCTCATATTATTTCTCTTTCCTTCTACCTATAAATATGAGACTTCTTCTCCACTTTTCTCTTTACGCTTTCAAAATTCTTAGACGAACCTCTGCAAGAATTCTCCCAAAGCAAGAACTCCCAAAAACCCTCTAAGCTCTTTCGACCTCCTCTCTCTCTTAAATCTAAGGTCGATATCTTCTCTTTCTTTTCGTTATTCTCTATTATAAGAAATGTTTAATCTATTTTAAGAATCTTGTTCTCTTAAATACATTAAACAATAAAGGTTTTTAATCATCTCTTTCATGGTTATAATCTTATTTCATTATACACATTCTACTTGAAAAACCCTAATCTTTTAAGGATTTTTCGAAAGAATTTTTTACTTGTTCAAAAACTTTTTCTATACTTTTAACCATAAACTCTTGGCTTATTTCTAACAACCTGTTTGCTCTAGTTCTTATTGATAACAAACAGATGGCTGCCAAGAATGTCAATTTCTCCATTGACGAGATCTCCATCAAGGCCAACAACCACATTGCCTTGTTGGATATACCATCCTCCAAGGCGTATTACCAAGACGCGACTGACTTCCTTAAGCAGTCGTCATTGGGTTTCGCTTTCAACCATGAGCCTATCATGGTGAAAGAACTTCTTCAGCAGTTCTGGCTCACTGTTGAGGTTGTCGAAGTCAAAGATAAGACTGGATGCCAGGTGGAGCAGGTCCATTTCACTTTCAACCGCATAAAAGTGAACTTTGGTGTGTCTACACTTCGCTCAGCTCTTCGTCTTCCCAAGGGTCCCTTCGACAGCAAACCCTCCACAACCGAGATCATCAATTTTCTTGACGCCATTGGCTACCAGTGGTCAATGAAGAAGGACTCCAACGCCCCTCTGAAGTCCTTGACGAAGATTGAGAAGAACAGGATGTCAGTTGTCTGGCAATACCTGTTTTCTCATTTCATCCAGTGCATGGGTGGAAAAACTGGAGGTCAGAACCAGGCCTCTAGGATCGCCTTGATCATAGGCGTATTTGCGATTCAGCGTCGCAATATAAATTATGTTGCGGTCATTTTCGATGACCTGGTGCTCAAGCAAAACAAGCGTTAGCGAGAAAAAGTGGTTCCTTACACCAGGTTTCTTTCGATGGTGTTCTCAAAGATCTTTAAAGATCTTTAGCCCAAAGAAGGAAACCTTCCGATGTTCAAGCTTGGATCCAGGATTCTGGATCATAAGCTAAGGGACAGTGATGTGACACTATCTTCCATTGTGTCCATCACTACCTCTTCTCCTTAGGTGGCCATGACAAGGGNATAAACTTTTGGCTTATTTCTAACAAATCTGTTTCTTCCTGTTTATTTTACTTCTTTAACAATAAACAGATGGCTGCCAAGAACGTCAACTTCTCCATTGACAAGATCTCTATCAAGGCCAACAACCACATTGCCTTGTTAGAGATACCCTCCACAAGAGCACATTACCAAGAGGCGACTGACTTCCTCAAACAGTTGTCCTTAGGCTATGCTCTCAACCATGAGCCCCTCATGGTCAAGGAACTCCTTCAGCAGTTCTGGTACACTGTTGAGGTTGTCGAAGTCCAAAACGATGCTGGATGCAGAATGGAGCAAATCCATTTCATTTTCAACCACATGGATGTGAACTTTGGGGTTTCTACATTCCGCTCAGCCCTCCGTCTTCCCAAGGGTCCCTTCGACAGCGAACCCTCCTCCACAGAGATCATCAATTTTCTTGACGCCATAAGCTATCAGTGGCCAATGAAGAAGGACTCCAACGCCCCTCTCAAGTCCTTGACGAAGATTGAGAAAAACAGGATGTCAGCTGTCCGGCAATACCTGTTTTATCATTTCATCCAGTGCATGGGTGGAAAAACTGGAGGTCAGGACCAGGCCTCTAGGATCACCTTGATCATAGGCGTATCTGCGATTCAGTGTCGCAATATAATTATGTTGCGGTCATTTTCGATGACCTGGTGCTTAAGCTGAACAAGCGCCAGCGAGAAAAGGTGGTGCTTTACACTAGGTTTCTTTCGATGATATTGACTAAGATCTTCAAGAGTCTTTACCCCAAAGAAGGAAACCTTCCAGCTTTCGGGCTTGGATCCAAAATTCTAGATCATAAGCTGAGGGACAGTGATGTGGCACTTTCTTCCATTGTGTCCATCACTACCTCTTCTTCTTAGGTGGCCATGACAAGGGCAAACCCCCCCCCCCCCGTCTAGCCAAGCCACCAAAACCCCTTCAAAACGACTCTCTCAACCAACTCTTGGTTCTCCTCATAGAGCCAAGATGTCCAAAAAGGGGACAACCACGTCACTAGCTAGGGCCTCTCAAAAGGCTTCAGTTATTGAAACTAGCCTTAYCCCCGAGGCATCTTCTGTTCACCCTCCCAGCTCTTCAGTGATTTCTCCCATCACTGTCGTATCAATGGTACCTTCACCAACCACATAAGTGACCCAAATCACTGAAAATGTAAATATCAGTGCCACCACTGCTGAACACCCACGTCTCTTCTCGACCATTTTCTCTTCTCCTCCTTCCTTGGTCTTTACACATATCGATGATGTATCAGTGACTGCCCTTCCTGATATTGAGACGTGCACCACTGGACCTGAGGTTACTTCTTTTGATGCTCCTCAATATACGGATGTCCATCCTATCGAGGACATCTTTGCTCATGCCAGTGATGATCCTTTAGATGTCACTGCGGCCCATCAGGTATTCCATCTTCCTACCCTTTCTTTTCTTCTAACCATGAACCCTCAGCTCACACTTCTTCTTTTGCAGGTCCTTCTTCGATGCATCAGTCTGATGCTCAGGAAGTGGAAGAGGAAGAAAGAGAGAAAGATGATGGAGGAGATGAAGACATTGATGATGACTATGATATGGCATCTGACGTCAAACTTCTCTTTCCAGCCGTTGACACCATCCTCTGCAGGATCAACGAAATTCACCAAGAGTTGCCCCGTCAAGGTGATCTTGATGAGAACTTCCTTGACCTCCAGGCGGATGTTCAAGAAGTTCAGAGTCATCTCCTAATTCTCCAAGAAGTTGTTCAAGCCAACAACGACGCCATCGCTGTTCTTCACAGCAGGGCTGACGATGCTCAGGCTATAGCTGATCAGCAGACTGGTCTTCTTCAGCAGATCCTGGATGCTGTCCGTCAACCAGCTCCAGTGATCACACCCTTTTTCTCTGTCAATGATCGTGCCCAGCTCCATGAGACGCGTGAGGCAACGACAACTCTAGCCAATGCTTTGCAAAGGCTAGAGGATTCAATGGTTCTCCAGCGTCAGCGCTTGGACGAACTCTCGAGAAAATTCTCCCTAGTCTTATCCAGAGAGGGGGAGATGAGGTCCAACGCTGGTGAATCATCCGATGTTGCTCCTACTGCTTCTCAGGTCGTTGGTCCAGTATCAGCTACAGCTACAGTCGCTGCTCCTGTAATCCCAACCACCGAAGCTGCTCTAGCTAAGGATGTCGATGTCATCCTTAGAGATGATGCCCATACCATCACCGTTGTTGGTGATGATGATGATGATGAAGATGATGAAAACGATAATGAACCTACCATTCCAAACACCGGAGATGATCTAGATGGCGACGACGATGATGATGATGAAGATGACTTTACCATCAAGTTTCAGAAGCCATCAACCGTCACCAAAGGTGTTACTCTTGGGGATTCCGCATCCCAAAGGGAGCAAAGGCTAGGTGAATCGACTCCATCAGGGAACCAGGACCCCAAGTCGAAAGGCAAGACGGTCGCTGAAGAAGGAAACTCGAGGATACTGTTCAATGTCCCTCAACAACCTTTGTTTGAAGACTCTACCTCTCAGGTAGTGATTACTTCAACTTATCAACTTCATATTCCATTAACAACCTGCAGTCGACTGGAGCGGGTACCTGATCAACCCA
>NW_020205205.1:0-1393 GCF_001531365.2 Cynara cardunculus var. scolymus | reverse complement strand
TCAAAAGAAACAGACTGAAGACAGCTTGAAGCTGGCCAAGTCACTAGCTGAAAAAGTCCTTCCCAAGAAAAAGTCCAAGAAAACGGTGAATGATGTCCAAGCCCAGGCTAAACTTCTTTCGATTGCTGAAGCTGAACGCAAGAAGAACCTGAAGCTGATGGATAAGGACAAGCAATGGAGCTAAGCAAAACTGAAAAAAAGACTCAGTCCCCGCCCAATTATCAGCGTCAGCATCATTGGACGTTCTAAAGACGGTGGAACGTTGGTCTCAATGCTCATCACCAGGGACAATCTTGATGTCGTTACCGAGTACCCTTCCTACCTTGGCCACTATGGATACAACGAATAGATGGAGATCAGATAATCCATTCAGCAATCCAAGTTGAGACACAAGACACTTATCGAGGACACCATCAGCGAGCTCATCAAAAGGATGTCCAGGTATGTCAAGGACCCTGACCGGCCAACTCTGAAGAAAGGTGAGAAGAAGAAACTCAAGCTCTCTGATCCTAATGATGGACCATTCCTAAGGAACAAACATGAAACAAGGTTCTCCTTAGATGAAGTCCTGAAGGGTCATAAGAGAACAGACATTTCTATGCTGAATCTTGACTTACCAGATAAGGGTCCCTATACACCAAACTCTATGCATTTTAAACCTAAGTTAGGAGTTATATTTCTTGACTATGAAGGTGAAGTAAGATTTCAGAGAATGTCAGAGCTACATCTATATCCAATGGATCATTTGGTTTATCTTTTGCTCTGGATAAATGATAGCATGCCTGGAAAAGTCGTAGATATGAAGATACGAAGGGAATTCTTACGTCGAAGAAAACTTGGTGAAAATGTACCTGGGTACATAGATCTAAGATCTCTAGAATAGTTTCTCTTTGTAACAGCAATCCACTTTTCCTTGTAAACTTCATGTACTATGTCTACTTTCAGTGATTGTACTTATATTCTGTAAGTTTTGGACATGTACTATAATACTTGTAATATTTCCTATGATTAATAAAATGAGTATTCCATGTACTTCACTGAAAAAGATCCCTGAAAAAAAAAGTAATAGGGACACAAATCTTGAGTTTCGATGTTACTTTTCACATTCACTGACAATCTATAAGTCAGTGAATAAGCTTTCAGTTTATGTTTCCGTACTTGCAATTTTCTTAAATATAACTTATGAAAATTTCCAAGTTGAGACTAATTAACTGAAAATGATCCCAAAATAGTAAAAAGGGACATGTACTTTATATGTAACTTTTCCTTACTATTATTTGATAAGATAACATTCTTTATGTTATCTTGTTATCATCAAATAGGGGGAGATTGTTGATCTTCTCTCTCAGTGATTTGATGATAATCCCTTTTCACTTGTACGTTGTATTTATGT